>NC_069684.1:60016747-60316807 GCF_023699985.2 Odocoileus virginianus
TGAAGGCAGGTGGTTAGCTTATCTTTAGCCTGCAACTGGAGTCTGGCAGCCATGCAGTCTTGACAGAGCCCTCAAGGTGTCCCACGGTAGGGCACTCCATAGTCTTGGAAAGGAAGTACTATCAGAGAAAACAGGATGTCCCTTGAGCAATGTGATTAGCCTCAAGGGTCACTGTAACTTCATCTTTTGTTTGAAAGGTCAGCACGATGAGCCATTTTAACAATAAGCCCCCTTGTAGACCCTAACAGTATCTTTATTAATGCACTTAATCACATCTCTAAGACAAAGATGAAAATTCATAACATTCCCTCCAAATTGGAAAGGGATTTGGTAAATCTCAGTATCTTTTTTTGTTTTTTTTTTTTTGTTGTTGTTGTTGATAAATAGAAATAGTAAAGACATTACTTTGACAAACCAATTGTTGGCTATTTTCCATATGGGATCTCCTTCTTCCCTATATGCTATTAGTTGTACATCCTAGTGGTTTAGCTCCTGAAAACTTCTCAAACCTGCATTGCATACCCCTCCAGTTCCATTGCTAATGATTAGCTTTGCCTTGTATTATGTGTCCTTAGATATTACAATCACTTTCTAATTCTTCTTTCTGCTGTTTTTCTCATTCCTTTTCCATGTTGCTTTCAGAGTGATCTTGCCAAAATGCAAATCATATTTTATTTCCCTATTAAAAAAGTTAAAGGTTGCTCAGCACCTGCTGAAGCAATTCCTAATTTCTGAACATAACATACTAGACGTGCCACATTTGGGTATCTGGAAAAGCCCCTAACTTTTGCCTTCTGTCCTTGTCACATTATAGTGGAAGTTCCAACTGTCCTGGACTAAATTTGGGGGGATCAGCTCTCAGAACTTGTGATGTTTTTCAGATATCACCACTGTGGCTTTGAATGCTTTTCATACTCCATTCATTCTCAAAGAGACAGGATTTAATGCAAGCATCAACTTCTTTGGTTGCTCAGACAGAAAAGAATCCACCTGCAATGTGGGAGACCTGGGTTTGATCCCTGGGTCGAGAAGATCGCCTGGAGAAGGGATGGCAACCCACTGCAGTATTCTTACCTGAAGAATTCCAAAGACAGAGAAACCTGGTGACCTACAGTCCATAGGGTTGAAAAGAGTTAGACATGACTGATGCTAACACTTTTGCTTTCAACTCCTTTGAGAAATCTGTTCAGACCCTCAGAAGTGAGAGAATTCTCTGTGATTTCACAGTATCCTCTTTTGGTCAGTAATACAGCATTTCCATTATATGACAAGTGGTGATTTACATCCCCTTGAGAGAGAGAGTCTCTTTCATTCAGTTTTGTATTCTTAGTACCAGCACTGTGTCTGGGAAATAATAGACACTGCTAAGTATATGTAGAAAAAATTGACTAATATTTCTTCTAGAATTATGTTTATCATAAGGCTCCATGGAATGGGAGCATATTTAGGAATACAGTAATCCGCCCTTGGTGTCTACAAGATCCTCATGTGGAACTGAGGACCAGCTGAAATTTACCAGTGTGTAAGGGACTTGAACATCCACAGATTTTGGTATCTGCATGAGTCCTAGGACCAGTCCCCCTTGGATAACAAGGGACAATTGTGCTGTTCAGGGTTTTATATTTCAGATAAGTCTTCATTCTTTTCTTTTCCTTCCTTTCCCTTCCTTTCTTTTTCTCTTCTTCAAAATAAATCGATTTGTTTAAATGAAACAACAGTAAAAACAGACCAGAAATGCTTCATCCACACCTCCCATCCCCCGACACATGCTCACATCCTTTTCCTTTGAGACTCTGTCCCATGGGTGTGGTGAAGAGGAAACCCAGTGGGATGTTGCACAAATAGTGGGTTTATTTCACAGCTGAGGAGCAGCGACTTTATGCATCCCAAATCTTTTATAAGCAAGCAGAACTCTCAACTCTTTGCCCTGGTAAGAGACATCATATCTATCTTCCAAGAAAGTAGAAATGAAATCTTCTTGAAAGATAGTTACAGACAAAACAAATAATTGTCTCTGAAGTCAAAATATGCAAGAACACAAACCCATAAATAATGATCTCCCTATTCATAGATCACCCCTCCTATTTTCTATCCTTCATACATTGTTAGCTGTGTAAACTGAAGTTACTTCTTTGTACCAGTTTTCTCATGTGTCAATAATAAGAATGAGTACCTAAACCATAGTGTTATTGCAAAGAAGTTGCATTGAGTATTTATAGTACATATGTGTATTATATTTGTACTTATAATACATCTAAAGCTCCTGTAGTTGAACTCTTAAACAGTGCTCTTTAAATAATTAGTATTATCATTAAGGTTATCCTTTTCATTGTCGTTGGTTCTTAGCTTCTCCCCTTGGTCTACTATAGTATAACCTTACAATGATTCTGCTTTCAATCTCTCACCTTTCCTGTTAACTCTTTTTTCTATTTCCGAAGCATATCTCCTCAGTTATATATCAGCATTACTCATTCCATTATTTTATAAACTTTTAGTTCCAGGCTATGTGCAGAAGTTAAGCTTCATTATAGAATATGAGTCCTTTCTAATATGACTTGATGCTAACTCTAGACTTTTTTCTTCAATCTCTAGTATTGTTTTATTTTGTAAACTGGTTATGCATTTAGGCCTCCACACCTTTGCTCCCACTGTTCACTCAGCTTGAAATCCTTTAACTTTTTCATTATCTGTGGAAATTCTTGTAATATTGCAAAGGTCCAAACCAGTCACTGCTGTCTGAAAATTCCCTTCCAGGCATACACTGAGGTTTATTCATTTTCAGTGTTCCTTTCATTGTAAAATCATTTCTAACTACGTAATCCTCATATTCATAATCTGTTCCCTTCTTTATAGTTCTCCACTTTCAATTTCTACTCATCTAGTTTGTCTCTACTTGCCAACATATTCCAGTAATTCTCTTTAAGCATATAGATTGGTATAGCAGGCTCACTTTTTCACAGCCGTTGAATCTAATTGGTAACTTTCTTTTGGATATTTGATTTGGACTCTTTCAGCAGGACAAAGGCTAACAGAGCTCTGCCAAGAGAACACACTGTTCATAGGAAACACCCTCTTCCAACAATACAAGAGACAACTCAACCCATGGACATCACAAGATAGTCAATACCCAGATCAGACTGATTATATTCTTTATAGCCAAAGATGGACAAGCTCTGTATAGTCAGCAAAAACAATACTGGGAGCTGACTGTGTCTCAGATCATAAACTCCTTATTGTCAAATTCAGACTTAAATTGAAGAAAGTAGAGAAAACCATTAGGCCATTCAGGTATGACCTAAATAAAGTCCCTTACAATTATACAGTAGAAGTGACAAATAGACTCTAGAACTTAGGTCTGATAGACAGAGTGCCTGAAGAACTATGAACAGAGGTTTGTAACATTGTGCAGGAGGCAGTGATTAAGACCATTGCCAAGGAAAAGAAATGCAAAAAGGCAAAAAGGTGGTCTGAGGAGGCCTTACAAATAGCTGAGAAAAGAAGAGAATTAAAAGGCAAAGTAGAAAAGGAAAGATATACCCATCTGAAAAAGCTGGCTTAAAACTCAGCATTCAAGAAACTAAGATCATGGCATCTACTCCCATCACTTCATGGAAAATAGATGGGGAAGCAATGGAAAGAGTGGCAGAGTTTACTTTCTTGGGTTCCAAAATCACTGCAGGTGGTTATGCAGCCATGAAATTAAAAGACGCTCCTTGGAAGAAAAGCTATGACAAACCTAGACAGCATATTAAAAAGCAGAGACATTACTTTGCCAACAAAGGTCCATCTAGTCAAAGCTATGATTTGTCTAGTAGTCATGTATGGATATGAGAATTGGACCATAAAGATAGCTGAGCCAAAGAATTGATGCTTTTGAACTGTGGTGTTGGAGAAGATTCTTGAGAGTCCCTTGGACTGCAAGGTGATCAAAGCAGTCAATCCTAAAGGAAATCAATACTGAATATTCATTAGAAGGACTGATGCTGAAGCTGAAACTCCAATACTTTGGCCACATGATGTGAAAAACTAACTCCTTGGAAAGCACCCTGATGCTGGGAAAGATTGAAGGCAGGAGAAGGGGATGACAGAAGATGAGATGGTTGGATGGCATCACCGACTCGATGGACATGAGCTTGAGCAAGCTCTGGGAGTTGGTGATGGACAGGGAAGCCTGGTGTGCTGCAGTTCATGGGGTCTCAAACAGTCAGAAACAACTGACTGGCTGAACTGAACTGAACGGATACCCATCTGAATGAAGAGTTCTAAAGAAGAGCAAGGAAAGAGAAGAAAACCTTCCTAAGTGATCAATGCAAAGAAATAGAGGGAAACAATAGAATGGGAAAGACTAGAGATCTCTTCAAGAAAATTAGGGATACCAAGGGAACGTTTCAGCAAAGATGGGTAAAATAAAGGACAGAAATGGTATTTACCTAACAGAAGCAGACTATTCTGTTAAGAAGAGGTGGCAAGAATACACAGAAGAACTACACAAAAAAGACCTTAGTGACCCAGATAACCACGATGGTGTGATCACTTACCTACTGCCAAACATCCCAGACTGCGACTCAAGTGGGCCTTAGGAAGCATCACTATGAACAAAGTTATGGAGATAACCAAATTCCAACTGAGTTGTTTCAAGTCCTAAAAGATGATGCTGTAAAAGTGTTGCACTCAATATGCCAGCAAATTTGGAAAACTCAGCAGTGGCCACAGGACTGGAAAAGGTCAGTTTTCATTCTAATCCAAAGAACAGCAGCGTCAAAGAATGTCCACCCTACTGCACAATTACACTCCTCACACACACTACCAAAGTAATGCTCAAAAACCTCCAAGATGGCTTCAACAGTACATGAACTGAGAACTTACAGAGGTTCAAGCTGTATTTAGAGATGGAAGAGGAATCAGAGATCAAATTTGCCAACATCCATTTATTCATTGAAAAAGCAAGAGAATTCCAGAAAAACATTGACTTCTGCTTCATTGACTATGTTAAACCCTTTGACTGTGTGGATCACAACAAACTGTGGATAATTCTTAAAGATGGGAATACCAGACCATATCACCTGCCTCCTAAGAGACCTGTATGCAGGTCAAGAAGCAACAGTTAGAACCAGACATGAAACAATGGAATAGTTCCAAATCGGGAAATGAGTATATAGAGGCTGTATATTGTCACCCTGCTTATTTAACTTCTATGCAGAGTACATCATGAGAAATGCTGCGCTGAATGAAGCACAAACTGGAATCATAATTGCTGGGAGAACTACCTATAACTTCAGATATGCAGATGCTACCACCCTTATGGCAGAAAGCTAAGATGCACTAAAGAGCCTCTTGATGAAGGTGAAATAGGAGAGTGAAAAAGTTGGTTTAAAGCTCAACATTCAAAAAACAAAGGACACATGTACACCCATGGCAGATTCAAGTCAATGTATGGCAAAACCAACACAATATTGTAAAGTAAAATAAATACATAAATTAATTAAATAAAAATAAAATAAAAAAAGAAATAAAGATGAGAAAGAAAAACAAAACAAACAAACAAAAAACAAAGATCATGGCATCCGGTCCCATGGCAAATAGATGAGGAAACAAAGGAAACAATGACAGATTTTATTTTCTTGGGCTCCAAAATCACTGCAGACCATAGCCATAAATTTAAAAGATGCTTGCTCCTTGGAAGAAATGCTATGACAAACCTAGACTGTGTATTAAAAAACAGAGACTTTACTTTGCCAACAAAGATCCATACAGTCAAAGCTACTTTTTTTCCCCAGTAGTCATGTATGGATATGAGAGTTGGACTATAAAGAAAGCTGAGCACCAGAGAATTGATGCTTGTGAGCTGTGGTGTTGGAGAAGACTCTTGAGAGTCCCTCATACTGCAAGGAGATCTAACCAGTCCATCCTAAAGGGAAATAATCCTGAATATTCATTGGAAGGACTGATGCTGAAGCTGAAGCTCCAGTATTTGGCCACTAATGCAACAGCCAACTCATTAGAAAAGACCTTTGTGCTGGGAAAGATTGAAGGCAAGAGGAGAAGGGGACAACAGAGGACAAGATGGTTGGATGGCTTCACTGACTCAATGAACATGAGATTGAGCAAACTCCAGGAGATAGTGAAGCACAGGAAAGCCTGGAGTGCTGCAGTCCATGAAATTGCAAAGAGTTGGATATGACTGCGTGAATAAACAACATCAAAGCAACAAACTTTGCCTGCCTTTTTTCCCCTGAGCGTTGCTGCTTCTTGCATCTAGGATTATGACCCTCCGAGTCTAGAAGGAAATCATCAATGCATCACAACCCTACCTTCCACTGTTTAAAATCTAACACACATTTTTGAATAAGTAATTTGTCATCTTGATGATCAGATGATAGGATAAGCATAAAAAAATCACTTAGTCAAAGCTACAAATATTAAAACAATGCTTTCATGAGCATGTACAGAAGGAGATTTATTGCAATTAAATCATTTAATATATTATATTCAATTATACTTAAGTAAAAATGTAATAGAATTCAGGAGAAAAAACCAAAGGCTGGGTAAAATTAAAAAAAAAATGTATCCTATGTGCTGAACTGCACTTGTAATGGAAGTTAAATTACAGCTCTAGATTTATTTTATTTCTATTTTCAATCATAAAACCCTATGGTTTTTATGGGATATGTTTAATCTCAGAGTACAAGATTTCTTGAAATCTAGTATTTTATATTTCTTTCCATCTCTTATAAAAATCAAACCTTATCAAATGCATTCAATGAATAGCTTTTGCTATATTGAAACACAATTTTTTAAAAATTCAAAATCTGGGAGGTGGGTCATAGAGGATCCTGCTGTGATTTATGTCGGAGAGTGTTTTGCCTATATAAAACCATGGCTGATTCATATCAATGTATGACAAAACCCACTACAATATTGTAGAGTAATTAGCCTCCAACTAATAAAAATAAATGAAAAAGAAAAAACTGTGAAAAAAAAATTCAAAATCTGTCAACTTAAAAATGCTGCTGTTCATTAATACACAAATTTAAATCCATAAAGGCAGTGATTGAAAGATTATCCTGTAAATCATCCTGTATATTAAAAAGCAGTTGAAGCAAAATTCATGTCAATCAACAAAATGAAAATAACATACATGGTATCTAACATTAAGTTAGGGATTATTAAAAATCAGAACTAAGATGCATAGGATTGAAGAGAAAATTTGCTCTAGAAAGAAAATAGGTAGAACATGAAGTAGTAAAAATAGTAAACATGTGAGAATATTGAGGGTCACAGAGTATCTTTCTAAAATTTGCCTTATACATATGTAGTAAAATGAAGAGAAAATATAATACATGCCCTTTGAATACACCAGATGGCATACGTACCTGTCCTGTCCAGGGCCTTTGTAACCAGAGCAGTTGCCCTAGTTTCTTCTTGGATGCTGGAATTGGGCTTCCCCTGGCTACCCTGCCCTTGGATTAGCCATGTTATTTTACTTCTCATGAAGCATGAGGTGTCAAACGAACTTCTAATGGCACTAGAGGATCTCGGATTACCCTGCTGGTCAATAGCTTGGCTCAAATGCCAGTGTCTCAAATGAATGAACCAATAGTTAATTATCCAGGGCCATCTCCTTTTCTAACCTTCTCTCTCTCGGATCCCACCTATTATCCCCATCCTTCAGCACAGTTTTACACAAATAATCAAATGGGCCCACCCAAAGGAGCTGCTTGGAATAACTGGGATCACAGAGGAGATCTTCTGAGGACCTGGCTCCAATTTTCTCTTCAAGGCTGTATTCACTTTAACAGTCTGCTCCTACTCCAGGCAAAGTTTTCTTTCTTTCCTCCCCAATGCCTTTCCTGTAATAATTCATTTCTCTTAAAGTCCAAATAGCAGGCGCTAGAGTTTTCTTAGCCCGTGAAGCTCAGGCTGGAAATAGGCACATTTGTTCAAGAAAAGTGACATATTCAAATTTTGATGGGAAAGAAAACAGTGCTTCAATTTATAAACAAAATGTTAGACTTTTCCCCCCGAGTATTGTTACTTTATTGATGTCTATTTGTAATAGCCTTATGTAAAATTTGCATAAAGATAAACACAGGGTAAGAAAATTTAATATTTCTACCTCATTGCCATTGGATAGAGATAATTGACTGTATTTCTAAATCAAAACAATCAGGTTTCAGAATAGCTGTGTAACTTAACCAGGAAATATTACTCATTTAATGCAGGTCTTTAATGAAAACCCATTTATTCCCTTATTTATTCTTATTTTTAGAACTTGATTATTGACTTTTAATTGGGTATTTCTGATATTTTCCTGAGATTAATGCATGCCTATGAGAAACTTTTCCTCTACTTAAGCTCTATTTACTCATTATATTATCTTTTAGAATCATTTCGTATCATCAAGTATGACTTGATTTTGAAAACTATCAATTTACTCTGCTTGGAATATTCTGTTTCTATATGCTACATCAAAGTGCTGGTATGATTGAATTACTGTCCATGTAGTAACAGACATTTAATAAATTGATGAAAGAATTAAATAAAGTAAAATAAACTAAACTTAACTCTATTCATGAATCTTTACCCAAACCATTCTTTATATTCTTTAGAATGAAATTTAGACAGATAACTCAATAACTCTGTAGACAGATAGACAAATAGCCCTTCATGTATTGTTACAGCATAAACTCTCCTATGCCACTAATTAAATGCTCAATTTAGAAACAAAAGGTATAATGAAGAGGAAGCATCATTCTTGTCATTATGGAAGAAATTTTTACAATATTCTTTGTTTTCATTACTGAAGTTTGATTTAGCAGTTTGTTAAAACTATTGAATTCTTTAGAAAATATATCAATATTTCAGATTTCAATGTGCCATCATTTTATTGCTTATCTGGGTGGCTATGTGGTCTCCCCAAGAAAGAAGTCCTCTTTTTCATGGTATGCTTTTCTTTGTTGAAAGCCTTGCTTTCAAATCATGGGTAGTGGTAAGGCAGAGTTCCTAAATGTTATAGCTAATGCAGAGTTTTTCTAAACACAAGGCTCTGAGAGGAAATCAAGCAAATAAACTTGAAAGTTCTCTTTGCCAGGGAATTATTTCAAGCAACTTTTGTTAAGTGTCTACTATATTAAGGGTTCCTTCGAAGAGAGAAGACATAGTCAATGATGGTATGTTAAGCATGCCACATACGAGTTCTGTGCTTGACTCTAGGGTAAAGAAAGAAGTAAACCAGATGATTTCTACAATCTCATGAAGCCCACAATGCAGAGGGTGAGATGAGTCTTAAAGAATTAAAGTGTCATTTACTGGTTATTGTGGTAAGCATAGCATACTGTAAGAAGGTAACATATGGACCCCACTCTAGTCTGCAGGTATTGAAGTCTTTACTGATGAGTAAACAATTAACCTGAGTTGGAAGTGAAGGAAGTAGAACTGACCAGGCAAGGTGGTGACCAAATTAAGCAGTATTAAATTTAAAGTGATTTTTATAATATCAGTGTTGGTGGGAGTGTAAATTGATATCACCACTATGGAAGATGGTATGGAGATTCCTTAAAAAACTAGGAATAAAATCACCATTTGACCCAGCAGTCCCACTCCTTGGCATATACCCCGAGGAAACCAAAATTGAAAGAGACACATGTGTCCCATTGTTCATTGCAGCACTATGTACAATAATTAGAACATGGATGCAACCTAGATGCCCATCAACAGATGAGTAGATAAAGAAGTTGTGGTGTATATATATACACAATGGAATATTACTCAGTCATAAACAGGAACACATTTGAGTCAGTTCTAATGAGGTGGATGAGCCTATAACCTATTATACAGAGTGAAGTGAGTCAGGAAGTATAATATAGACTATGTGTATTTTTAAAGAAAGCTTTACAAATTAGTTACCCCTAATCATTTGAAAATGTAGAATGACATGACTACATATGAACAAAGACCAGATGGCAAATCAATCAAGTGATGAACACTAGAAAAATTGGGAAGGGAAGAACTTGAGCTAAAGGGTCAGTAGTTTTGAAGTAGGTGAAAGAAGGGGAACAGTTTTCTCATTCCGCTTGCTCAATATCCCCCCAGTGTTTGTGTAGGACCTAGTATGTTCCAGCAACTGTATCGAATGCTGGGATACAAAACAGACTAAAAAGCAATTCCCTGCCTTGAGGATCTCATAATAAAGGAAGGTAGACTGGTATATTTCAAAACATGTCAGTACAATATGAGTAACCTTGGCAGAGATGGGGTCACTGCCCCATCTCTGTGCAAAGAATTTGGAGAACAATTTACAGAGGAGATCGTGATAATAGTAACTAGTTATTACTCTAAGTGCTAATGCAAAATTAACTCATTTCAACTTCATGTCAACATTACTGGTAGATATTACTAGTAGACTCCATTAGCGAGTGAGAAAACTGAAGCATGCAGAAGTAAAGGAATGTTTTTAAGGTTGTATAGTGAGTAAATGCTGAAGACAGGATTCAATTATAGGAGGTCTGACTCCAAAGTCCACATTTTCAACCACTACTCCTGGATAGTTAAAATCATCATTCTTGCACTGGGAATGAAACAGGATACTCCTGCATGTGTAAAAGCAGCTGACATCCACCACCCTCTAGTGGTGTGCTGTGAGCATCTTTGGGATAAACAGTTTCCAGGATCTGTTTCTCAGCTTTGTAGACTTGGGAATTCAACATCACTTGTCCATACTAAGGTAATTTAATATAGGGGCTAACTAATGCTGATCAGTCATGCTAAAATAATTGGTCTGGAGCAGCCATTGAAGAACAGACTTTGAAGACAGACAACAGAATTTGCATCTTGACTCCACCTTATACTTGTTGCTTGTTCTTGACCAAAATGTTTCAAGTCTCAAGATCATACTAACCTACTGGATTCTTGTGCTGTGTTTGTGTGTGTATCTGGTTGAAAACTAGTACTACAGCACCTGGAGAAACCTGTAATCAGGATGGTAATGGTAGTGATGGCAGCTGATTGTAATTTATATACACCTGACACAAGCATTCATCAGGACGTATTTCTTCTGGTTACTGTAGATGGCACATTGCCACTGTTGTCCTCTGTGTCAGTTTCTGTGGGGCAGATACTGTTGTTAAGTTCCATTTTCCAGATGGGAAAACTAAGGAATACAGAAGTAAAAACACTTACAACTTTTTCTTGATCAGTGTCACTCCCTTTTGAGTGACTCGCTATTTCTCAAAATACTTAAATACATATATCCAGTTACAGTCTGCCTGAATCGGGATCATTTAAGCAACTCTGCTTTGAGCTGTCATAGGTCTGTTTGATAGTTCAGTGTTCATGGTTACTGACTACATATGGAGTGGAACAGAAAGAGAGGAATTGAGAATGTTACCAAGGTTTTTACTTTTTGGAAGGTGGTTCTATGGTGATATTGGTAAACTAGAAAACATAGTCTGGTGAGTGATTTGGAGAGTTGAATTTTAGATACACTGACTTGTTAATTATAGCTAACCTGATTGCTCCTAGCTTTAGGCATCTGAATATATAAAATACATAACTGTCTTTTATAAATATAACTGCAAAAAACATCTTAAAAAGTAATGCAGTTCATAAGAAGACAAAACGAAATGTGTTCTACCTTCTCTTTCTCTTTCTAAATCTAAAACGTCTAATTCTGTTCCTTCAGTTTAGTTCAGTTCAGTTGCTCAATCTTGTCCAACTCTTTGCAACCCCATGGACTGCAGCATGCCAGGCCTCCCTGTCCATCACCAACTCCCAGGGTTTACCCAGACTCATGTCCATTGAGTCGGTGATGCCATCCAACCATCTCATCCTCTGTCATCCCCTTCTCCTCCCACCTTCAATCTTTCCCAGCATCAGGGTCTTTTCAAATGAGTCAGCCCTTTGCATCAGGTGGCCAAAGTACTGGAGTTTCAGCTTCAGCATCAGTCCTTCTAATGAATATTCAGGACTGATTTCCTTTAGGATGGACTGGTTGGATCTCCTTGCTGTTCAAGGGACTCTCAAGAGTCTTCTCCAACACCACAGTTCAAAAGCATCAATTCTTTGGTGCTTCACTTTTTTATAGGACAACTCTTTTACCAGAATAATTTCTAATTGTAATACCTAACATCTCTGTAAAAATATCATTGTAGACACAAGTACTATTACATTAAGGTAGATTCTGGAGGTAAAATTCTGAGTTCAAATTGTATGCAAATTTTAATCCTCTAATTATACTCCTATAAGAACATGCCTCATAAATTATTTAAAACTGATATCAATATTAATAAAAATTATTAATTCATATCAAGCAGCAGAAAACTGAAAGTGAAAGTCATGTTGGAATCTTTGTGACCCCATGGACTATACAGTTTGTGGAATTCTCCAGGTCAGAATACTGGGAGTGGGTAGCCTTTTCCTTCTCCAGGGGATCTTCCCAAACCAGGGAATGAACCCAGGTTTCCCACATTTGCAGACAGATTCTTTACCAACTGAGCCACAACTGAAGCCCAAGAATACTTGTGTGGGTAGCCTATCCCTTCTCCAGCAGATCTTCCTGACCCAGGAATCAAACCAGGGTCTCCTGCATTGCAGGCAATTTTTTTTTTTTTTTAAACCAACTAAGCTATCAGGGAAGCTCTCAAGCAGCAGAAGGTGGACTAAATAAGTTATTCTAGTTTTAAGTTTATTTCCCTGGGTAACTCGTGAGATGAAACATCTTTAGGGTGTTCATTGACCATTTTCACTGGGTTTGTTTTCTTTATCGCTATTGTTTTCTTTTAGATGAATTATCCTCTCACATCCTTTGCAATTGATTCTACTGGTTTCATGTTTGGTTTTATTTTTCATGGTGGTTTGTAGAAGGTTTTTATATTAACATGAAATGTATTCTTATATGTGAAAGTGAAAGTATTGGTCACTTAGTCGTGTCCTAATCTTTGCAGCCCCAAGGATTGTAGGCCACCAGGCTACTCTGCCCATTGAATTCTCTAGGCAGGAATACTGGAGTGGGTAACCATACCCTTTTCTAGGGGATCTTCCCAAAGCAGGGATTGAATCCAGGTCTCCCGCATTGCAGGGAAATTCTTTACTGTCTGAGCCACCCTATTTGTCAATTATATTTTAGCCTTGTCTATAGTATCTTCATAATCCAAATTCTGCATTTGCTTATGCACATTTTCCTTTATTCTTTTGAATTTTCTTCCTTTCTTCAAAAGATTTTTCCTACTCACATTTTAGTAAAAGTGTTTTGTTAATGTAACATGGCTTTGCTGACAATCCATATCTAATGTTTTTATATATGATGGAGATAGGGATTAACCTTGCTTTTCCCTCTCAAGTTGATAGATAGTTGATAAACATGATTTATGAATTATTTCATTACTTTCTCATTGACTTGAAATTTCATATTTATCCTAAGCTTGCTTGATAGCCTGCTCTGTCTTTCTGGATCTTCTCTCTCTTCTTGGTCTGACCCTCTATTTTGGATTGACTTTTATTGTCATTGCTATGTCAATATCACCATGTCTAATTTTTAGTAAAGAATTATTGTATATTTTTAAAACTAGCATGAAACAGTCTATTCTTCTTTTTGGAAAAAAAACTATGGCCATTCTATTTCTCTTCCAATATAAAACCTTAGATTAACATTGTTGTATTTTAAAAATTCAGTTAGACTTTGATGTGGTTTCTTTTAATTTATAGCTTAATTTGAGAAGGAATGGCATTGTCACTATATTGAGTATTTCAGTATATAAACATGAAGTAGTATTTTAGTTTCTGAAGATCTTAGGTTCTAGTGTTTTTTCAATGGTTGTTCAGCAGTTTTGAATTTGGGGTTCATAAGAGGAGGTAAGCTCAAGTTCCTTCTACTCAGCCATCTTGGCCTTGCCCCCAACAAATACAGAACATTTCTAAAATTGAAAACTAATAGTAATATAAGACTTTCCGTGTTTAATACTGATCTTCAGCATTTTAAGTTTTTTTGTTATTTTTGCTAAGAACTTCCAATTCTTCTTTTGTTTTGCAAGAGTTCATAATATCTGTATATTGGTCTTGAATTTGGTAATTTGCTAACTTCTCTTGTTTCCTCTAGGTTTTCAATGGACTCTTTCAATTTTATTCCTTCACACTTAAAATGTGTAGTTTTTCCTTTTTCCTTTTCCTTTTGGAATGTTTAGAGTCTGTTAGGGATATTTAAAATTAATAATAATGATTCATACTCTTGTTTTCTTTCCTTTATGTTAATGGAAATATTCTGTTCCTCCATTAAGTTTACTAAGTTTAAGGACTGAATTTCATATAGAAGAAGAAATTTTCTTGTATTTATACTTTGATAAATGTTATGTTTCTTTTCTAAAAGATAAGGAATGATATGTTTCCTTTAAGGTGACTACAACAATCCAAGTGGTCATATTAAATAGCGCTTGTAAATACATATTTATCAGTCAAGTGTGCTGAGCAGCAGACAAAACCACTAGTAAGCCTCATAAAATAAATCAATATTAAAGATGTGAAAGTGAATATAAGCCTGAAGATAAACTAGACATCACGAAGGAAACAGAAATTCATTCTTCTTTGTTTCCATGACCATTGTGTGCACTACCTTTACAGTACTCACACCATTTTATTGTAATTGCTTTATAGTTAGGTTTTCGCTTATACTCTGAAACAGTTGGGATGATTCTTCACTCTATTTTTCCTTGGTATCTAGTACAGTAATGGATAGAGTAGCTATTTAATAAATGTTGTTTGAATGCATGGAAAGAGAAGAAATAGCTAAAGTTGTCCAGGATATTCAGGAGAAAATTCTGGCAGAATGGTGGTATTATACAGAATAGGCTGAAAATGAAAAATTGTCTCTTGGCTTTAAAAATCAAAATTTTCATGACTTCAGCAAGATCAATTTCAGTGACGTGATAAGTATGGGAGCTGGAAGTGGTGAGATGAGAAATGAACAGGAAGAGATGAAGTTAGACAGAAGAGAGCACTATTTGGAAAAATTTGAGAGATAAGCAAGAAAGAAAATACAAGGGTATTTAGCTTTTGAGAGAGGTTGTTTTAATGAAACTCATTTCAAGAGTAAGAGTAGATTTGGGGTTATACAGAAAGACTCTTGAAGGAATTTAAACTTAATGACATCTATCTTTCATTTGAAGTAAAGATAACTGAGTTTCACATAATGTATACATTCTGATTTTTTTTAAAGTCTCTAGTAGCACCTGAAATGGATCCATTAGTTTACTTTTCTCAATTTTAGAGAAAAAAATTTTGCCACTTTATTTTAGAGTGGTCAGAAGAATATAGACATAGTATAATAATTGATAAATACCTATATAGATGATTTCTTGAGAAGAGAAGCCTAGAAAATAATGAGAAATCATTTTCCATTTACTGATGATAGCAGATTTCAGGGCTGGGTCATTCAAAACAATTTGCTACATCTGGAAAAGAACATTCAATCTCCTTCTGCATAATGTTTGAAGTAAGCTTTTGTACATGATGAAATGTGAGTCTGTACAAAAGTTTTTATTATTCAAAACTGCATTCCTTGCAGAATATGTCATCTGGATGTTTACATAAAGATTCAAAATTTGTATTTTATTTTCCTCATTTTGGGTTCAGCATAAACTGATGAAAGAACAACCAGGTCAGCAGTTTTGTCACCAAAGAGCTGCAAAAAGACTGTTTAAATTGTACTTAGCCCCCTCCTTGATTGTATTTGAGAGTTGTAAAGAAGATGCTTTTCACTTAAAAATTTGATGCAATTAGCCAGCTTTGAATTTGCTCGCATCAGCAAATCTTATATTTTTGTGATCTAAATGATTGCTGACACACACTCCCAGCTAAAAATGAAGAGCTTATCTTACTGGATAAAAGGTACATATGATTGCCATTTCAGTTGGAGAGACTAGTTTATAAGTTGCAGCAGCTCCTAGTTAATTATTAAGTTGGTTGTATGTCTCTGAGAAAGAGCTGGAAGCGTAAGATAACCAAATCAGAGAGGGAGACTAATGAAACAGTTTCCTTCAATCTTCCAGAAATGTTTTAATTCCCTGAAAATGTGTATCATTGCCTTTGCTACACAGTATGCCTGTGTAACACATAGTTTCCACCATGCAATTTTTAATCTAACAGGATAAATTTGCTCCCTTTGAGATAATTGTACTCCTACTTCTGGGTGTATCACGGTGGTTGTATAGCTTGTCTGTTCATGCAGGGGGCTGGGAGAAACAGAATCCACCCTGGGGTTGGGTGAATGTGGATATAAACACCCACTGCTCATGTTCTTGATCTAGTTGCTGGTTTTTCTGAGCCTCAGGTTCCTCATCGGTACCACAGAAATACCCTGAGATATTGCTCAATTGTATCAAGCATGAATATTTAACTGCACCTGGTGATAAATAGTACTGGCAATCCTAGGCTGTTTATTGCATCTCAAAGGGCTTTACTTTTCCAGTTCTTTGTGTTTTGAGATCTCATGAGCAGCTGAAGAGCTGAAACATGTAGGGGTCTCAGATTGCCTTATCCTCTCAGTGTTATATGTTACTTCTTCATACTTTGACCATGTTTCTGAATTATTCTTTAATTTTTTTCATGTCTGTAAGTTACATGTTGTTTTAGTCACTAAATTGTGCAGCACTCCTTTGTGACTTTGTGGACTGTAGCCCACCATGCTCCTCTGTCCATGGGATTTCCCAGGCAAGAATGCTGGAACAGGTTGCCATTCCCTTTTCCAGGAGATCTTCCCAACCCAGGGATCGAACCTGCACCTTCTGCATTGGCAGGTGGATTCTGTACCTCTGAGCCACCAGGGAAGCCCAGATTGCATGTTAGGGAAACTGCATAGGGTCTGAGAAGAAACACACTGTCCCTAATTTCATTCTAATGGATTAGTTTAATTATTGATGGATATAGACTGTGGATCATTTCTGATTTACATACTGAATGCATTCATTCATAGAATATGCTTTATTGTGTGCTTGATCACTTGAGGAAAAGCAACAGGAAACAAGGCAGTCATGATCTCTGTGCTCATGTAACTTGCATTCTAATGGGAAGACACATAAGTGTTCTTAAGCAGACAATTACAGACAAATGTAATATATGAATAGGAGATAGAAGAAGGAAGAATAGGAAACATTAAAATGATTGTAAAGCAGATGGTCCAAAAACGATCAGATAAAACAAACTATTTTTCTCCATAGTGGTTGTAACAGTTAATTTACCTTTCCACCAACCATGTAGGGTTTCCTTTTCTCCACAACCTCCCCAGCATTTATAATTTATAGACTTTTTTGATGATGGGCATTCTGACCATTATGAGATGATACCTCATTGTGATTGTGATTTCCATTTCTCTAATATTAATAATTAGCTATGTTGAGCTTTTTTTCATTTGCCTGTTGGCCATCTGTATGTCTTCTTTGGAAAGGTGTCTGTTTAAGTTTTTTGTCCATTTTTTGCTGAGGAGGAGGAAATGGCAACCCAGTCCAGTATCCTTGCCTGGAGAATCCCATGGAAAGAAGAGCCTAGTGGACTGCAGTCCATGGAGTCACAGAGAGTTGGACACAACTGAAGTGACTTAGCATGCATGCCCAATTTTTGTTGTGGTTATATATATATGTGTATATATATATATGTGTGTGTGTGTGTGTGTATTGAATTGTAGGGGCTATTTGTATATCTTGGATATTAACCCCTTGTTGGTCTTATTTGCACATATTTTCTCCCATTTCATAGGTTGTCTTTTCATTTTGTTTCTGGTTTTCTTTGCTGTGCAAAAGCTTTTAAGTTTGATTAGATTCCTTTGTTTATTTTTGCTTGTATTTATTTTGCCTTGGGAGACTGATCTAAGAAAATATTGCTAAAATAAATGTTAGTGAATGTCTTGCCTATGTTCTAGGAGTTTTATGGTGTTATGACTTTCATTTAGATTTTTAAACTGTTTTGAGTTTATTTTTGTATACAGTGTGAGGAAATGTTGCAATTTTACTGATTATATGTAGCTGTCCAATTTTTCCAGGAACTTTTGCTGAAGTGATTTCCTTCCATTGTATGTTCTTTACTCCTTTGTCATAGATTAATTAACCATAGGTGTGTGGGTTTATTTCTGGGCTCTGTATTCTGTTCCCTTTATTTTTGTGTCTGTTTTTGTGCCAGTGTCACTCTATTTTATTCACTGTAGCTTTGTAGTATTATCTGAAGTCTGGGAGGGTTTTGCCTCCTGCTTTCTAATTTTTTCTTAGAATTGCCTTGGCAATTCTAGGTCTTTTGTGGTGCCAGATAAATGTTAGCATTATTTGTTCTAGTTCTGTGAAAAATGTCATGGGAATTTTGATATGGACAGCATTAAGTATACAGAAAGCTTTGGGTTGTATGGTCATTTTAACAATGTTAATTCTTTCAATCCAAAAGTATGGATTTCTTTTTATTTCTTCTTCAATTTCCTTTATTTGTGTTTTATATTTTTAGCATATAGATCTTTTGCTTTCTTGGTTAAGTTTATTCCTACAGTTTCTTTGTTGACATTATTTTAAACTAGAATTTTTTTTACCTTTTCTTTTTGATATTTCAACATTAGTGTAAAGAACTGTAACAGATTTCTGCATATTAATCTTTTATCTTGCCACCTTGCTGAATTCCTTTACTAGTTCAAATATTTTTTTGTGTAGAGTCTAGGGTTCCCTCTATATAAGTATGATGTGATTTGCAAACAGTGACAGTTTTATTTCTTACCTTCCAATTTGCTTGTTTTTTAAAAACTTATTAAATGTAGGGTTTCAACTATATAAAGGATTTGACAGTGACTTCCATCAGTCACTCAAAATATTCAGTTTAAAAATATTTCTTTCAATTTGTTAATGTGGTGTATTACATTGATTGAGTTGCAGATATTAAAGAATCCTTGCATTCCTGGGATAAAGCCCACTTGGTCATGATGTATGATCTTTTGATATGTTGTTGGATTCTGTTTGCTAGAATTTTGTTAAGGATTTTTGCATCTATGTTCATCAGTGATATTGGCCTATAGTTTTCTTTTTTTTTGTGGCATCTTTGTCTGGTTTTGGAATTAGGGTGATGGTGGCCTCATAGAATGAGTTTGGAAGTTTACCTTCTTCTGCAATTTTCTGGAAGAGTTTGAGTAAGATAGGTGTTAGCTCTTCTCTAAATTTTTGGTAGAATTCAGCTGTGAAGCCATCTGGTCCTGGGCTTTTGTTTGCTGGAAGATTTCTGATTACAGTTTCGATTTCCTTGCTTGTGATGGGTCTACTAAGATCTCTATTTCTTCCTGGTTCAGTTTTGGAAAGTTATACTTTTCTAAGAATTTGTCCATTTCTTCCAAGTTGTCCATTTTATTGGCATAGAGCTGCTGGTAGTAGTCTCTTATGATCCTTTGTATTTTAGTGTTGTCTGTTGTGATCTCTACACTTTCATTTCTAATTT
Source organism: Odocoileus virginianus (assembly GCF_023699985.2). NCBI lineage: Eukaryota > Metazoa > Chordata > Mammalia > Artiodactyla > Cervidae > Odocoileus > Odocoileus virginianus. Next base: position 60,036,191 of record NC_069684.1, read on the forward strand.
TGTTAATTTGGTTCTTCTCCCTTTGTTTCTTAATGAATTTTGCTAACGGGTTGTCAATTTTGTTTGTTTTTTCAAAAAACCAGCTTTAAGCTTTGTTGATTTTTGCTATGGTCTCTTTAGTTTCTTTTGCATTTATTTCTGCCCTAATTTTTAAGATTCCTTTCCTTCTACTAACCCTGGGGTTCTTCATTTCTTCCTTCTCTAGTTGCTTTAGGTGTAGAGTTAGGTTATTTATTTGACTTTTTTCTTGTCTCTTGAGGTAAGCCTGTAATGCTATGAACTGTCACCTTAGCACTGCTTTTACAGTGTCCCATAGGTTTTGGGTTGTTGTGTTTTCATTTTCATTCATTTCTATGCATATTTTGATTTCTTTTTTGATTTCTTCTATGATTTGTTGGTTATTCAGAAGCATGTTATTTAGCCTCCATATGTTTGAATTTTTAATAATTTTTTCCCTGTAATTGAGATCTAATCTTACTGCACTGTGGTCAGAAAAGATGACTGGAATGATTTCAATTTTTTTGAATTTCCCAAGGCTAGATTTATGGCCCAGGATGTGATCTATTCTGGAGAAGGTTCCGTGTGAACTTGAGAAAAAGGTGAAATTGATTGTTTTGGGGTTTAATGTCCTATAGATATCAAAGCATTTCCCCTAAAATCAGGAACAAGACAAGGGTGCCCACTCTCACCACTACTATTCAACATAGTTTTGGAAGTTTTGGCCACAGCAATCAGAGCAGAAAAAGAAGTAAAAGGAATCCAGATAGGAAAAGAAGAAGTGAAAGTCTTGTTGTTTACAGATGACATGATCCTTTACATAGAAAACCCTAAAGACTCTACCAGAAAATTACTAGAGGTAATCAATGAATATAATAAAGTTGCAGGATATAAAATTAACACACAGAAATCCCTTGCATTCCTATGCACTAACAATGAGAAAACAGAAAGAGAAATTAAGGAAAAAATGCGATTTACCATTGCAACAAAAAAGAATAAAATACTTAGGAGTATATCTACCTAAAGAAACAAAAGACCTATACATAGAAAACTATAAAACACTGATGAAAGAAATCAAAGGGGACACAAACAGATAGAGAAATATGCCGTGTTCATGGATTGGAAGAATCAATATCGTGAAAATGAGTATATGATGCAAAGCAATCTATAGATTCAATGCAATCCCTATCAAAATACCGATGGTATTTTTCACAGAACTAGAACAAATAATTTCACAATTTGTATGGAAATACAAAAAACCTCGAAGCCAAAGTAATCTTGGAAAGAAGAATGGAAATGGAGGAATCAACCTGCCTTACTTTAGACTATACTACAAAGCCACAGTCATCAAGACAGTATGGTACTGGCACAAAAACAGAAATATAGATCAATGGAACAGAATAGAAAGCCCAGAGATAAATCCACGAACCTATGGTCACCTTGTCTTTGACAAAGGAGGCAAGAATATACAATGGAAAAAAGACAACCTCTTAAACAATTGTTGCTGGGAAAACTGGTCAACCACCTGTACAAGAATGAAACTAGAACACTTTCTAACACCATACACAAAAATAAACTCAAAATGGATTAAAGATCTAAATGTAAGACCAGAAACTATAAAACTCCTAGAGGAGAACATAGGGAAAACATTCTCCGACATAAATCACAGCAGGATCCTCTATGACCCACCTCCCAGAATATTGGAAATAAAAGCAAAAATAAACAAATGGGACCTCATGAAACTTAAAAGCTTTTGCACAACAAAGGAAACTATAAGCAAGGTGAAAAGACAGCCCTCAGATTGGAAGAAAATAATAGGAAATGAAGCAACAGACAAAGGATTAGTCTCAAAAATATACAAGCAACTCCTCCAGCTCAACTCCAGAAAAATAAATGACCCAATCAAAAAATGGGCCAAAGAACTAAACAGACATTTCTCAAAAGAAGACATACAGATGGCTAACAAACACATGAAAAGATGCTCAACATCACTCATTATCAGAGAAATGCAAATCAAAACCACAATGAGGTACCATTACATGCCAGTCAGGATGGCTGCTATCCAAAAGTCTACAAGCAATAAGTGTGGAGAAAAGGGAACCCTCTTACACTGTTGGTGGGAATGCAAACTAGTACAGCTGCTATGGAGAACAGTGTGGAGATTTCTTAAAAAACTGGAAACAGAACTGCCATATGACCCAGCAATCCCACTTCTGGGCATACACACCGAGGAAACCAGACCTGAAAGAGACACGTGCTCCCCAATGTTCATCATAGCACTGTTTATAATAGCCAGGACATGGAAGCAACCTAGATGCCCATCAGCAGACGAATGGATAAGGAAGCTGTGGTACATATACACCAAGGAATATTATTCAGCTTTAAAAAGAATTCATTTGAGTCAGTTCTAATGAGATGGATGAAACTGGAGCCCATTATACAGAGCGAAGTAAGCCAGAAAGATAAAGACCAATACAGTATACTAATGCATATATATGGAATTTAGATAGATGGTAACAATCACCCTATATGCAAAACAGAAAAAGAGACACAGATGTATAGAACAGACTTTTGGACTCTGTGGGAGAAGGCGAGGGTGGGATGTTTCAAGAGAACAGCATCAAAACATGTATATTATCTAGGGTGAAACAGATTACCAGCCCAGGTTGGATGCATGAGACAAGTGCTCAGGGCTGGTGCACTGGGAAGACCAAGAGGGATCAGGTGGAGAGGGAGGTGGGAGGGGGGATCGGGATGGGGAATACATGTAAATCCATGGCTGATTCATGTCAATGTATGGCAAAAACCACTACAATATTGTAAAGTAATTAGCCTCCAACTAATAAAAATAAATGGAAAAAAATATATTTCTTGATCAACAAATGGTCCTGAAACAACTAGACAAACACCCCCCCCAAAAAAAAATCTACACCAGAAATGACATACTTCACAATATTAAGTCACAATAAATCACAGACCTAAAGGTAAAATGTAAAAATATAAAACTCCTAGAACATAGCATAGGAGAAAATCAAGATGACTTTGGGTATGGTGATGACTTTTTATACAAGATACCAAAGACATAATCCATGGAAGAATTATGGATAAGCTAGACTTCATTAAACTTAAAATAGTTCTTTTCTGTGAAAGACAATGTGAAGAGAATGATGACAGTGCAGACTGAGAAAAAAATTTTTCTAAAGACACAGCTGATAAAGGATTGTCATCTGAAACATACAAATAATGCTTAAAACTCAACCATACAAAAACCATCAATCTAATGAATAAAATGGGCCAAAGACACATTAATAGCTGCCTCACAAAAATGTACACAGGTGGTAAATATGAGAAGATGCTCCACATCATATATCATTAGGGAAATGCAAATTAGAACAATAATTAGATACACATCTATTCGAATGGCCAAACCCCAGAAGAGTGACAATGCCAAATGCTGGTGCAGAGCTAGAGCAACAGGAACTTTCATTCATTGCTGGTGACTTTGTAAAATGGTACAGACACTGCAGAAGACAGTATCCTTGGGAAATGGAACATCCCTTAACATATGATCCAGCAACCATACTCCTTGGTATTTCACCAAAAGAGGTGAAAACATGTTCACCTAAAAACTTGAACACAGATGTTTATAGCAGCTTTACTCATAGTTGCCAGTGCTTGGAAGCAACAAAAATGCCTTTAGTAGGTGAATAGATTAATAAAGCTTGCTACATCCAGACTAATTACTATTTAGTGTGAAAAAGAAATGAACTATCAAGCCATGAAAAGACATTGAGGAAACTTAAATGCAATTATAAAGTGAAGTCAATTTTAAAAGTTTTCATACCATATGATTGCAAATATATGACATTCTGGAAAAGACAAAACTATGGAGCCAGTGAAAAGGTCAAGTGTTGCCAGGGGGTTGGCGATGGGGAAGGTGATGAATAGGTGAAGCACATAAAATTTTTAGGGCAGTGAAACTTCTCTTTATGATACTATAATGGTGGATACATGTCATTATGTTTATTCCCAACACAGAGAATTTCAACACCAAGAGTAAGCTATAATGTAAACTATGAACCTTGGGCAATTATGATATGTTAATGGAGATTCATTGATTGTCACAAGTGTACCACTCTGGTGGGGGATATTGATAATGGGGGAGGCTAGGCATGTGAGGGGTGAGGCAATATGTTAATCTTTATACTTTTCTCTCAGTTTTCCTGTGAGCCTAAAACTGCTCTTAAAAATATCCATTATTAAAAAAAAATCTTCCTTGAGAGTAACTAATAGTATAAAAATCTCCCTCTTTATAGCCACTTACACTGAAACACATCATTAGGCTTAGCATAACAAATACAGATTGTTGACTTTTTCTCATATGCCATATGAGGTGGGTATGGTCAAAGCTATGGTTTTTCTAGTAGTTACGTATAGATGTGAGAATTGGACTGTATAGTCGAAGGTATGTGATGTATGGATGTGGGAGTTGGACCATAAAGAAGGCTGAGTGCCAAAGAATTGATGCTTTTGGACTGTGGTGTTGGAGAAGACTCTTGAGAGTTCCTTGGACTGCAAGGAGATCCAACCAGTTAATCCTAAAGGAAATCAGTCCTGAATATTCATTGGAAAGAATGTTGCTGGAGCTGAAGCTCCAATACTTTCGCCATCTGATATGAAGAGCCTAGTTGTTAGAAAAGACCCTGATGCTGGGAAAGATTGAAAGCAGGAGGAAAGGGGATAACAGTGGATGAGACGGTTAGTGGCATCATCGACTCAATGGACACACATTTGAACAAACTCCAGAAGATGGTGAGAACAGGGAAGCCTGGCATGCTGCAGTCCATGGGGTTGCAAAGAGTCAGACATGACTGAGCAACTCAACAACAGCAACATATGAGTTGGGTGCTGGGCACTTCATAGGTTATCTCCTACTCTTTATAACAACCTTGTGAGTTCAGTATCAAGCTCTCCATTTCACATATGAAGAACCTGAGGCTCAGAGAAGTAACATGTGTAAGATGAAGCATCTTATAAATGGGGGAGTTGGGAACCAGTCTCAGATTTGTCTTGCTCTGAAGTCCATGTTCTGTTGACTACCCCACATTTGCCTTGCAGTTTGAAAGAAAGTAATGTTCTGGAGATAAGAGAAGAGGGCTTGGTCAGAATAGGCAGTAGGTTTAACTAGCTTGGTTTGCCCTACACACTTATGATTCAAATATACTCAGGTCTCTTTTTTCTCCCTCCAAATAATCACTTAAGTATCCACTTTTTATATTGATAGAGGCCTCATAATTCTGAGAATGGCTCCTCTTACATGTGTTTTTATGATAGGATTCTAGGACATGGATCTGAATTCCAGATTTCAGTGGAAAGACTACTGAACTCTGATGAATCTATGAAGTTTTCTATTCCATACTGCTCCCAGAGCTGCTTTTGAAAAGTTGCCCTATGGAGGCTACAGATTGTATTGATTCCTTGATATTCCATGTCTTGTTCTGGTCCCTTGGTTCTTCAAGGGAGGGTAATTCTGCACTGTTAGGGATTGGAAGAGAGATGTGACATAGGATGCCTGTATGTGGGGGGAAAAAAGATTGTCTCTTTCTTTCAATCTTTCTGAAAGAGAAAGAAATTCTTTCTCAGAAACCTCCCAGTAGACAGCTTAACATTTCAGTGGTCAGAACTGTATCCTATACCAAACCTAAATCAGTCATTGAAAGTGGAGGTGAGATCTTCAATAATTGGCTGAGGTCAGTCAGAACACCATTGTTAGACCTGTAACTGGGGGCCAGTCTACCCTTTATGTAGGACTTCCCTGTAGCTCAGATGGTAAAGAATCTGCCTGCAATGCAGGAGACCCAGGTTCGATCCCTGTGTTGACAGGATCTTCTGGAGAAGGGAATGGTAACCCACTCTAGTATTCTTGCCTGGAGAATCCCATGGACAGAGGACCCTGGCGGGCTAAATCTGTGAGGCCACAAAGAGTCAGACACAACTGAGCAACTAACACTACTACTATTACTATTTCTACTACCCTGTATGTGGTCATGCAGAAAATGACAGAACCTGGATGAAATAGGGATTTTCTTAGTAAGAAGAAATTTGAAGAAATAGTTGGGATAGTTAAACAGAAGTATCTGCTATCAACATTACTGGTGATCTGTTTAGAGTGAAGGAAGAAACCAGAGGGCAGCAGAGTGAATTGTATAGGTTTTATGAAATGTCATCCAAGTAGAAATTATTCTGCTGATTATTTTCATTAATCTTTAATTAGCAGAGTGAAAGTCACTCAGTCGTGTCTGACTCTTTGCAACCCCATGGACTATACAGTCCATGGAATTCTCCAGGCCAGAATACTGGAATGGGTAGCCTTTCACTTCTCCAGGGGATCTTCCCAACCGAACCCAGGTCGCCCGCCTTGCAGGCAGATTCTTTACCAGCTGAACCACCAGGGAAGTCCTAATTAGCAGAAGTAGCAGCTTGTTTTGGAGAAAGCATATGTCAAGTTTCAAAGTTCTACTCTGCCGCAATATAAGGCATATTACTTCTATTACTTTTTATCTCTTTTTAATTAAGACATAATAGCTTTTATTATGAGAGTAGCTACTTTTATATTATTATAACAAAACCTCTGGAGCAATTGAATATGGATGGCCTAAAGAAATTGCAAAACATTGACTGACTTGGCTACAAAATTTGGTCTTATCTGTATTTGATATCCTTCTTCCAGTAAGATGCCTCAGAATAACAGAAAAGAAAAAACATTGACTAATCACTTAATATTAAAAGTGTCACTTGAAAATGAGTAAAATATTTGTGAATAAGTCATTCATTATTCTGATAAGGGACTATAATTCAGTCTGACAGCCTAGAAATTATTTAACTCAGATTTCTTATTTGGAAAATTACATTTATTGTTAATTAGTAAGAAAAAAAAAGCCAACTTAATTTTCTCACTAGTAAGATCAGAAAATTCTAGGTTTGAGCACACATTGCTTATTTTTAAATTTATTCCATATTTCTACCCTTGTATAACAGACATATGTATCACTGTGTAAGTGCGTCATTAAGCCTAACTAGACATTTTTAGGGTAAAGGCTCGTTTAATTTAAGAATAATATAAATACAGAACATGAAGATTAGCCCCAAAGGCATAATTGAGAATCCTGATTTTATCAGCTCATTTCTTCTTCTTCTTTCTATCCTCCTTCATCACTGGAATTAAATGAACATTAAAATTTAACATAATATAATGCTCACTTACCGTATCTGTGATTTTTGAGCTCATAAAATGTGCTTTAAAATATTTTGAGTAAGCTAATGATGAAAATGTACAAATGTAAAAGTAAACAATTTTAAATAATGGAAAGATACACAGTAGGCTCCTGTGTGGCTCAGTTTTCAAACTTTTTATGGTCCTTTAGTTTAATTAATAGCCAGATTATTGGATGGGAGAGAGGAAGCCAGCCACATATATATCTGAAATAAAGTTGCTGTTACACTTAGTTTCTCATTGGCAGTCTCTCCCTCAGACCGACAGGGTAGCTTTCTCTTATTTTCTACCACTGTTCAGGTTGACAGCTCACTGTGATTTTTCTCAAAGAATTTTATGGTAATTACATTATTCAAGGCCCCCACTGTATTATCTAAGGCCTCATATTGATTGATTGATTTGCTTATTCACTGGAACCATTTTGGGCACTATAATTATTACCATTTTCTCAGCCTCAGTACTCCTAGAAACAAATGCACAGCATATAAATAATAAGCAGAAATCCAAGTAGGATAGAAGAACATTTATTTTCTAAAAGTGTCTCTGTTTTTGTGCTTTTACATGTGCAAGATTTAGAAATAGCCTCAAGGCACTGAGGGTTGAAAAGATAAAAATATATGGCATTACCTATATAATATAGTCCTCTGTTTAGTCATCTTAATTCTTATAAAACATTTTCTGTTGACTTTATTGATGAATTGTGGTATACAATATTTATTTTTAAATTTTTTATTTTTATGCCTTATCTTCCTTATATCTCCTTTTAAGTCTTCATTAAGGGATTATGGCCTTCAAATAATTCTACTGACGTGCGACCTTCCAGGAAATCAAAATGGTATATAGTAGAACATTAAACAATTAAAATCCACTGCTCCTTTCCATCATTGATTTTCTTTGCTCATTATTCTAAAATGTATTAATTTAAAAAGACCACAATTATCTACACGTTGCTAGCCCACAGCTGTTAATATTAGCATTTAGAGCCAGGAAACATTCATTGAGTACTTAATCTACACATGCTGCCCAAACTGTAATGAGCGGCTCTCCTGGGGGTTAGAGTGCAGATTCTGATTCAGAACCTCTGGCATTGAGCTGTTCAGATTGCATTTCTAAACAGTTTCTATGTGATACTGATGTTACTGGCCCTCGGGGCTGCAACTGGAGTAGCAAGTCTGTATGATTCCATTCAAGGCCTTGTATTAGGTGCTTTCATGTTTATGTCATTTTATTAATTTAACAGAATATGTAATAGATGACTGTCATTAAGCAGTGCTAAGTACTATTCTGTCTTGGGAATATATAAGTGACTGAAACAGTTAATTTGTTCTCATAGAGCTTTCACTTTAGGAAGGTAAAGGGTAGACAATAAATAAATAAACATATTATATTTGATGATGGGTAAGTTATTTTTCAGTTGCTCAGTAGTGTCCAACTCTTTGTGACCCCATGGACTGAAGCACACCAGCTTCCCTGTCCTTTGCTGTCTCCCAGAGTTTGCTTAAATTCATGTCCATTGACTTGATGATGCCATCCAACAATCTCATCCTCTGTCATCCCCTTCTCTTCCTGCCCTCAGTCTATAGAGATAAATATATCACAGCATGGGGATAAATCACCAAATTAGGAGCTCTAGGGGAGTAGGGTATTGCAATTTTAAATAGGGTGGCCAAAGAAAGCTTTGAAGAAGGTAAAATTTAAGAAATTACCTGGTGGGAGCACCAACCATGAAGACAGGTGAAGAAGAATATAGGCAGAAAGATAGAAAAGTTTGGAAGACGTCTTTTCAGTTCAGTCACTCAGTCGTGTCTGACTCTTTGCGACCCTATGGACTACAGCACGCCAGGCCTCCCTGTCCGTCACCAACTCTGAGAGCTTGTTTAAACTCATGTCTGTTTAGTCAGTGATGCCATCCAATGATCTCATTCTCTGTCGTCCCCTACTCCTCCTGCCTTCAATCTTTCCAAGCATCAGGGTCTTTCCAAGTGAGTCAGTTCTTCATATCAGGTGGCCAAAGTATTGGAGTTTCAGCATCAGTCCTTCCAATGAATATTCAGGACTGATTTCCTTTAGGATGGACTGGTTGGATCTCCTTGCAGTCCAAGGGACTCTCAAGAGTCTTCTCCAACACCACAGTTCAAAATCATCAGTTCTTCTGCACTCAGTTTCTTTGTAGTCCAACTTTCACATCCATACATGAGAACTGGAAAATTCATAGCTTTGATTAGATGGACCTTTGTTGGCCAAGTAATGTCTCTTCTTTTTAATATGCTGTCTAAGTTGGTCATAACTTTTCTTCTAATGAGCAAGCGTCTTTTAATTTCATGACTGCACTCACCATCTGCAGTGATTTTCAAGCCCTCAAAAGTAAAGTCAGCTACTGTTTTCTCATTTATTTGCCATGAAGTGATGGGACAAGGTGCCATCAAGTGATGGGACAGGATGCCATGCTCTTCGTTTTCTGAATGTTGAGTTTTGAGCCAACTTTTACACTCTCCTCTTTCACTTTCATCAAGAGGCTCTTTAGTTCTTCTTCACTTTCTGCCGTAAGGGTGGTGTCACCTGCATGTCTGAGGTCATTGATATTTCTCCTGGCAATCTTTTTTTTTTTTTCATTTATTTTTATTAGTTGGAGGCTAATTACTTTACATATTGCAGTGGTTTTTGTCATACATTGAAATGAATTAGCCATGGATTTACATGTATTCCCCATCCCGATCCCCTCTCCCACCTCCCTCTCCACCCGATCCCTCTGGGTCTTCCCAGTGCACCAGGCCCAAGCACTTGTCTCATGCATCCAACCTGGGCTGGTAATCTGTTTCACCCTAGATAATATACATGTTTTGATGCTGTTCTCTTGAAACATCCCACCCTCGCCTTCTCCCAGAGTCCACAAGTCTGTTCTATACATCTGAGTCTCTTTTTCTGTTTTGCATATAGGGTGATCATTACCATCTTTCTAAATTCCATATATATGTGTTAGTATACTGTAATGGTCTTGATCTTTCTGGCTTACTTCGCTCTGTATAATGGGCTCCAGTTTCATCCATCTCATTGGAACTGATTCAAATGAATTCTTTTTAATGGCTGAGTAATATTCCATGGTGTATATGTACCACAGCTTCCTCATCCATTCATCTGCTGATGGGCATCTAGGTTGCTTCCATGTCCTGGCTATTATAAACAGTGCTGCGATGAACATTGGGGTGCACGTGTCTCTTTCAGATCTGGTTTCCTCAGTGTGTATGCCCATAAGTGGGATTGCTGGGTCATATGGCAGTTCTATTTCCAGCTTTTTAAGAAATCTCCACACTGTTTTCCATAGTGGCTGTACTAATTTGCATTCCCACCAACAGTGTAAGAGGGTTCCCTTTTCTCCACACCCTCTCCAGCATTTATTTCTTGTAGACTTTTGGATAGCAGCCATCCTGACTGGCGTGTAATGGTACCTCATTGTGGTTTTGATTTGCATTTCTCTGATAATGAGTGATGGTGAGCATCTTTTCATGTGTTTTTTTGCCATCTGTATGTCTTCTTTGGAGAAATGTCTGTTTAGTTCTTTGGCCCATTTTTTGATTGGGTCATTTATTTTTCTGGAATTGAGCTGGAGGAGTTGCTTGTATATTTTTGAGATTAATCCTTTGTCTGTTGCTTCATTTGCTATTATTTTCTCACAAACTGAGGGCTGTCTTTTCACCTTGCTTATAGTTTCCTTTGTTGTGCAAAAGCTTTTAAGTTTCATTAGGTCCCATTTGTTTATTTTTGCTTTTGTTTCTAAAATTCTGGGATGTGGGTCATAGAGGATCCTGCTGTGATTTATGTCGGAGAGTGTTTTGTCTATGTTCTCCTCTAGGAGTTTTATAGTTTCTGGTCTTACATTTAGATTTTTAATCCATTTTGAGTTTATTTTTGTGTATGGTGTTAGAAAGTGTTCTAGTTTCATTCTTTTACAGGTGGTTGACCAGATTTCCCAGCACCACTTGTTAAAGAGGTTATCTTTTTTCCATTGTATATCCTTGCCTCCTTTGTCGAAGATAAGGTGACCATAGGTTCGTGGATTTATCTCTGGGCTTTCTATTCTGTTCCATTGATCTGTATTTCTGTCTTTGTGCCAGTACCATACTGTCTTGATGACTGTGGCTTTGTAGTATAGTCTGAAGTCAGGCAGGTTGATTCCTCCATTTCCATTCTTCTTTCTCAAGATTACTTTGGCTATTCAAGGTTTTTTGTATTTCCATACAAATTGTGAAATTATTTGTTCTAGTTCTGTGAAAAATACCATCGGTAGTTTGAGAGGGATTGCATTGAATCTATAGATTGCTTTGGGTAGTATAGCCATTTTGACAATATTGATACTTCCAATCCATGAACATGGTATATTTCTCCATCTGTTTGTGTCCTCTTTGATTTCTTTCATCAGTGTTTTATAGTTTTCTATGTATAGGTCTTTTGTTTCTTTAGGTAGATATACTCCTAAGTATTTTATTCTTTTTTGTTGCAATGGTGAATGGTATTGTTTCCTTAATTTCTCTTTCTGTTTTCTCATTGTTAGTGTATAGGAATGCAAGAGATTTCTGTGTGTTAATTTTATATCCTGCAACTTTACTGTATTTGTTGATTAGCTCTAGTAATTTTCTGGTAGAGTCTTTAGGGTTTTCTCTGTAGAGGATCATGTCGTCTGCAAACAGAGAGAGTTTCACTTCTTCTTTTCCTATCTGGATTACTTTTACTTCTTTTTCTGCTCTGATTGCTGTGGCCAAAACTTCCAAAACTATGTTGAATAGTAGTGGTGAGAGTGGGCACCCTTGTCTTGTTCCTGATTTCAGGGGAAATGCTTTCAATTTTTCACCATTGAGGGTGATGCTTGCTGTGGGTTTGTCATATATAGCTTTTATTATGTTGAGGTATGTTCCTTCTATTCCTGCTTTCTGGAGAGTTTTAATCATAAATGGATGTTGAATTTTGTCAAAGGCTTTTTCTGCATCTATTGAGATAATCATATGGTTTTTATCTTTCAATTTGTTAATGTGGTGTATTACATTGATTGATTTGTGGATATTAAAGAATCCTTGCTTTCCTGGGATAAAGCCCACTTGGTCATGGTGTATGATTTTTTTTTTATGTTGTTGGATTCTGTTTGCTAGAATTTTGTTAAGGATTTTTGCATCTATGTTCATCAGTGATATTGGCCTGTAGTTTTCTTTTTTTGTGGCATCTTTGTCTGGTTTTGGAATTAGGGTGATGGTGGCCTCATAGAATGAGTTTGGAAGTTTACCTTCTTCTGCAATTTTCTGGAAGAGTTTGAGTAAGATAGGTGTTAGCTCTTCTCTAAATTTTTGGTAGAATTCAGCTGTGAAGCCATCTGGTCCTGGGCTTTTGTTTGCTGGAAGATTTCTGATTACAGTTTCTATTTCCTTGCTTGTGATGGGTTTGTTAAGATCTTCTATTTCTTCCTCTTTCAGTTTTGGAAAGTTATACTTCTCTAAGAACTTGTCCATTTCTTCCAAGTTGTCCATTTTATTGGCATAGAACTGTTGGTAGTAGTCTCTTATGATCCTTTGTATTTCAGTGTTGTCTGTTGTGATCTCTCCATTTTCGTTTCTAATTTTGTTAATTTGGTTCTTCTCCCTTTGTTTCTTAATGAGTTTTGCTAATGGTTTGTCAATTTTGTTTATTTTTTCAAAAAACCAGCTTTTAGCTTTGTTGATTTTTGCTATGGTCTCTTTAGTTTCTTTTGCATTTATTTCTGCCCTAATTTTTAGGATTTCTTTCCTTCTACTAACCCTGGCGTTCTTCATTTCTTCCTTCTCTAGTTGCTTTAGGTGTAGAGTTAGGTTATTTATTTGACTTTTTTCTTGTCTCTTGAGGTAGGCCTGTAATGCTATGAATCTTCCCCTTAGCACTGCTTTTACAGTGTCCCATAGGTTTTGGGTTGTTGTGTTTTCATTTTCATTCATTTCTATGCATATTTTGATTTCTTTTTTGATTTCTTCTATGATTTGTTGGTTAGTCAGAAGTGTGTTGTTTAGCCTCCATATGTTTGAATTTTTAATAATTTTTTCCCTGTAATTGAGATCTAATCTTACTGCACTGTGGTCAGAAAAGATGACTGGAATGATTTCAATTTTTTTGAATTTACCAAGACTAGATTTATGGCCCAGGATGTGATCTATTCTGGAGAAGGTTCCATGTGCACTTGAGAAAAAGCTGAAGTTGATTGTTTTGAGGTGAAATGTCCTATAGATGTCAATTAGGTCTAGCTGGTCCATTGTGTCCTTTAAAGTTTGTGTTTCCTTGTTCATTTTCTGTTTAGTTGATCTATCCATAGTTGTGAGTGGGGTACTAAAGTCTCCTACTATTATTGTGTTACTATTAATTTCCTCTTTCATACTCATTAGCATTTGCCTTACATATTGCGGTGCTGCTATGTTGGGTGCATATATATTTATAATTGTTATATCTTCTTCTTGGATTGATCCTTTGATCATTATGTAGTGTCCATCTTTGTCTCTTTTCACAGCCGTTATTTGAAAGTCTATTTTATCTGATATGAGTATTGCTACTCCTGCATTCTTTTGGTCTCCGTTTGCGTGGGATATTTTTTTCCAGCCCTTCACTTTTAGTCTGTATGTGTCCCTTGTTTTGAGGTGGGTCTCTTGTAGACAGCATATATAGGGGTCTTGCTTTTGTATCCATTCAGCCAGCCTTTGTCTTTTGGTTGGGGCATTCAACCCATTTACATTTAAGGTAATTATTGATAGGTATGGTCCCGTTGCCATTTATTTTGTTGTTTGGGGTTCACGTTTATACCACCTTTCTGTGTTTCCTGTCTAGAGAAGATCCTTTAGTATTTGTTGAGGAGCTGGTTTGGTGGTGCTGAATTCACTCAGCTTTTGCTTGTCTGTAAAGCTTTTGAGTTCTCCTTCATATCTGAATGAGATCCTTGCTGGGTAGAGTAATCTAGGTTGTAGGTTATTCTCTTTCATTACTTTAAGTATGTTCTGCCATTCCCTTCTGGCCTGCAGGGTTTCTATTGATAGATCAGCTGTTATCCTTATGGGAATCCCTTTTTGTGTTATTTGTTGTTTCTCCCTTGCTGCTTTTAATATTTGTTCTTTGTGTTTGATCTTTGTTAATTTGATTAATATGTATCTTGGGGTGTTTCGCCTTGGGTTTATCCTGTTTGGTACTCTCTGGGTTTATTGGACTTGTGTGGCTATTTCCTTCCCCATTTTAGGGAAGTTTTCAGCTATTATCTCCTCGAGTAACTTCTCATGGCCTTTCCTTTTGTCTTCTTCTGGGACTCCTATGATTCGAATGTTGGGGCGTTTCACATTGTCCCAGAGGTCCCTGAGGTTGTCCTCATTTCTTTTGATTCTTTTTTCTTTTTTCCTCTCTGCTTCATTTATTTCCACCATTTTATCTTCTAACTCACTTATCCTATCTTCTGTCTCTGTTATTCTACTCATGGTTCCCTCCAGAGTGTTTTTGATCTCATTTATTTCATTATTAATTTTTAATTTACATTTTAAAATTTCTTCTAGGTCCTTGTTAAACATTTCTTGCATCTTCTCAATCTTTGTCTCCAGGCTATTTATTTGTAACTCTTTTTGTTTTCAAGATTTTGGATCATTTTTATTATCATTATTCTAAATTCTTTTTCAGGTAGATTCCCTATTTCCTCCTCTTTTGTTTGACTTGGTGGGCTTTTTTCATGTTCCTTTAGCTGTTGGGTATTTCTCTGCCTTCTGGTTTTCTTACGTTTTGGGCTTAAGTCTCCTGCCTCTGGATTTCAGTTTTATTCTTCCAATAGTCTCACGACTTCTCCAACTATACAGCACTGATAATAAAACTTCTAGGTTAATGGTGAAAAGATTCTCCACCGTGAGAGACAACCAGAGAGGTTCACCGAGTTACATGAAGAATAGGAGAGGGAGGAAGGAGATAGAGGTGAGCAGGAGGAGAAAAAGGGGACTCAAGAGGAGAGAGATAGATCTACGCAGTTATCTGTTCCCAAAGTGTTCTCCATAGCCCAGACAACCACAAAGATTCACAGAGTTGGATTGGGAAGAGAAGGGGAAAGGAGGAAATAGAGGTGTTCTGAGGTAGAAATCAGAGAGTCAAAAGTGGGAGAGTAATCACCACACTACTGAATAGAAATGGGAACTGAATATTGGATTCTTAAATGTCCCAAATTTATATCACATACTGAATAACAAAGATTAAAAATCTAGTATAGAGGTTAGACTCTTTGAAATACAATATTTAAAAACAAAAACACAAAAAAAATCTAGAAATGTATATGAAGTTCGGTTTAAAAATAGGGTTTCTCTCTTTCTCTCTCTTTTTTTTTTTGGCAAGGTTATTTATAGTGAAATGAAAATGAAAATTAAGGAATAATAGAGGAGTATTAGAGGACTTTAAAAGGAAATAGGAGAGAAAAACAAGAAAAAGAAAAAAAAATTTTTTTCCCCTAATTAAAAAAATTGTAAAAATATATGAAAATGAAAGTTGAGGAGTAATGGGGGAGTAATAGGGAATTTTAAAAGAAAATAAAAGAGAAAAAATAAAAAATAAAAAAAGGAAAGAAAAAAAATTTTTTTTAATTAAAAAATTATATATACATATATAACTAGGAATTTCTCTGGAGTTGTTGCGGTCAGTGTAGGTTCAGTTCAATTTCAGATAGCTCCTCTTTCCAGCTTACACTTCTCGATATCTGTAGGCCCCTTCCTGTGTAGTCGGTGTTACCTTCAGGGATTTTAATCTGTTGCACTGGTCCTTTCTGAAGCGGTTCCCTTTGTTTATTTGTCTTCTGTTTGCCATCTCTTTGGTGTCTAATTTCCGCCCTGACACAGGCAGGTGGAGGTGATCTCTTATTTAGGTTCGCTAGTTCAGTTCAGTCCTGCTACAGGGAGGGCGGGGCGCTGCAGACAGATACTGCTCTGTGTGGATAGCACTCACCATGTTCCGGCCACACTGGGTTTGCCCCCCTCACGGGTGTCAGTGCTTTCACCGTCTACACTGCTCAGGCTCCCGGCTGCTCTTTATGGAGCAGGCCCTGCATTGAGTGCGGTTCGTTTTTGGGTACTCCACAAAAGCGCGGATTCGGTTGCGCCTGCGTTTTGTGCCTTCCCCGGCCTGAGCGGTTCAGGCAGCCAGAGGCTTGGGCGCACTCTCCCCGGATGCGGCGCGCCTTTTCCCTCCGCGGCGAGCGGCTCAGGCAGCCAGAGGCTTGGGCACAATCTCCCCGGGTACGGCGCGCTTTTTCCCTCCGTGGCCCCAGCGCGCGCCGCCAGTCGGGTCTCAGGAAGTCTTTAGATAGGAACCGGGGGCCTGTGCAGTGTGGGAGGGGGTGGCTTCTCAGGGGCTGAGTTTGCCCTTTTCCCCTACCCCCTGTCTCCTACCTCCAGCGGGGATGGGCCGACTCTTCTCTGGAGTTTCTCAGTCCCTTTGTTTTGCGAACTGCTGGCAGTGTGTTCTGGCTGGTTAATTTTGACCCTTGCTATCCCACAGTTTAAAAAAGCTCCCTCCGATTGCTCTCAGGGTCTTCGGGCCGGTCCTTACCCTAAGCAATGCCGTCCACTCCTCTCCGTTCCGCCCCCGCTTGTTGCTGGCGGGTACGGGCATCTGGGGTACTTTTCTGCTGGGAGTTGCTTTTAGGCACGTAATCTGTGGGCCTTGTTTAATTTTTCCTCCCAGTTAGATTGCCGAAAACTTCCCCCAGTCCCGCCAGTGCAAGGGTTTCCTGGTGATTGGAAACTTCCTCTGTTAAGACTCCCTTCCCGGGACGGGTCTCCGTCCGTAGCTCTTTTGACTCCCTTTTTATCTTTTATATCTTGTCCTACTTCCCTTCGAAGATAATGGGCTGCTTTTCTGGGCACCTGATGTCCTCTGCTAGCGATCAGAAGTTGTTTTGTGAAATTTGCTCAGCGTTCAAATGTTCTTTCGATGAATTTGTAGGGGAGAAATTGGTCTCCCCATCCTATTCCTCCGCCATCTTGGCTCCTCCCTCTCTCCTGGCAATCTTGATTCCAGCTTGTGCTTCATCCCGCCCAGCGTTTCTCATGATGTGGTCTACATAGAAGTTAAATAAGCAGGGTGACAATATACAGCCTTGATGTACTCCTTTCCCGATTTGGAACTGGTCTGTTGTTCCAATTCCAGTTCTAACTGTTCCTTTGTGACCTGCATACAGATTTCTCAGGAGACAGGTAAGGTGGTCTGGCATTCCCATCTCTTTAAGAATTTTCCACAGTTTGTTGTGATCCACACAGTCGAAGGCTTTGGCATAATCAATAAAGCAGAAGTAGATGTTTTTGAGGACTCTCTTGCTTTTTCGATGGTCCAGCGGATGTTGGCAGTTTGATCTCTGGTTCGTCTGCCTTTTCTAAAACCAGTTTGAACACCTGGAAGTTCACGGTTCACGTATTGCTGAAGCCTGGCTTGGAGAATTTTGAGCATTACTTTGCTAGCATGTGAGATGAGTGTAATTGTGCAGTAGTTTGAGCATTCTTTGACACTGCAATTCTTTGGGACATATTTCAAGCTAAAAAAACATTCTTATATATTCATTGTCATATAGGCTATAGCTATATTATAAATTAAATGTTTTTCATGTAAACCTCAGATGCCCAGTAGAATTGTGTAACATTTGCCTTTGAAAAGAAGAAAAATAAGTACCCATATATGGCAAAATCTGGTGCTGTTTAATAGAAATTGTCAAAGGTAGATTTAAAAAACAAACAAAAAACCCCAGAGTGCATGTGTGGATGCTCAGTCTCCTTGCAACCCCCTGAATTACAGCCCACCCGGCTCTTTTGTCCATAGGATTTCCTAGACAAGAATACTGGAGTGGGTTGCCATTTCCTTCTCCAGGGGATCTTCCTGAGCCAGGATCATATCCTGTGTCTCTTGCATTGGCAGGTGGTTTCTCTACCACTGAGCTACCTGGGAAGCCCTGAAACAGAGTACTGTGTTATTATTAGTCCCCGCTTCCTCACAAGAGAGTCCCAGGAAGTCTTTCCTACTGCCTGATCCTAGAATGAGTGTTAACAACACCACAAGGGTGAGACATGTCTTGGGTCTTTTGACCATAGAATCCCAAGTGTGCACATAAACAAAACATGTATAGGATAACTCATGTTTGCCTCTGGTAACATAGAGAATGTGCCCTCCTCATTGTGTTTGAGTCAAGTATGTACCAACTCATTATTGAAAGTATCTGGACAGTCAAAATACACTGTCCATTCAAGACCTTGGCCTTCTGTTTCACTATCAGAGCCTTGACTTTGGATGACCAGTTTCCAACATGGCCGACTTCCTGCCGCCATTTCTGATCTAAGGCACTAAGTTCTGCTAAGAGCAGACGACCAGGTCCTCTTCCCACTGATATGCCCTCACAGCTGTCTCTGCTGCTTTAGCCACCTCCAGATCCATATTTAATTCTGGTGTCCCCACGTTCCCTCCCAGTTTATCCAGCCCTGACACATTCAACTGTGAAGTTCATTTGAATTTCTTAACTATCTATTAAAAAGAAAAAGACTCCAGGAGAAAAGACACTTGCTGAAGGGAACACGGAGGATAACTTTAACTTGTGATTTACTGACTCAAAGTCCAGCATTCTGTACACACCACTGCTTAAACCACGTCTAGTTTCTAGTGACATTATAAAGTCTAAATCTTCCTTGCCCAGGCATGGACTTGCTAGTTCTGCCGACTTGTGTTCTAATCTCTTCTGCAGTTCCTCATACATGCAATGATAACACTCAGTTGTACTACGCTCACTGCTTTGGAGGAAATAGACTGAAATAACGAGGTTAATATAAAATCCACATTTTAAAGTGAAGCAAAAATAATTATAGTTTGAACAGTCAATGCTTTTATATGGCAATCCAATAATATAGCAGTGAAAGTGTTAGTCACTCAGTCGTGTCCAACTCTGTGTAGCCCCATGGACTGTATCCCTCCAGGCTCCTCTGTCCGTGGGATTCCGCAGGCAAGAATACTGGAGTGGGTTGCCATTTCCTTCTCCAAGGGGTCTTCCTAACCTAGGAATCAGACCTGGGTCTCCTGCATTCTAGACTGATTCTTTACAATCTGAGCCACTAGGGAAACCCAATATAGTAGTACTATTATAAATTTTTAAAGATTTGGATATCAAACATGTTCAGCAATGTATTTCAAATCCCAGGCACATTTCTATAAAATTTATTTACCAACACCATTTGATAAATGACTTCAAAAGCCTATTTATCAGGATAAATTAGCATATCAAAGACCTACAGTCCCTGTTAATATTGAAAAGTGTCTTAAAAAAAAACTGAAAATATGTAAAACACTCTAGGAGAAAAATAGGTCAAGGAGCAGCATTCGTGGGGAAGAGAATTTGAGACTATACTAAAAGGGAGTGATCAGTATAAAAATATAATATTGGATATATCAAGGATCTTTGGAAAACTCACAAATTTGATACAGAAAGAATATTAACAGATATTTACCTACCAGGAATTTTATAGTTTGTTAGAACAAGTCCTTATTTTGTTTTATGTTGAAATTTTTCTCTCTTTGTGTATTTAAGGTGCATCTGAGAGGAGAGAAACAATATTTAATACACTGGAGATCATGTGTAGGATATGAGATTAGTAGAACAAGGCCTCCTCTATTTAATGCTATGGCAATTAAATGCAGTGTCAATAGTCTAGGTAAATAGAAGACAGTTGATTGGCTGTCCTGCCTTTCTCATTACTGGTAAGATAGTGTGTCAACACCATAATGGCCTTGAAGGATTTGTTTCTTTCTAGAGTTCAAATTACAATTCTAAATAGAGATGAAGCAATTCACTTCCCAGTGAAGAAGGAATTTGAATTAGACAATAAAATAACAGATAACAGAAGTGTGTTCTAAATATAAAGTTTTATTTTACCAGAGTAAATTGTTGACAACATTCAAAGGGCCTTAAGCAATCAGACTTGATTTGGAAGAGTAATAAAAGAAATAAACAAACAAACAAAAAACCAATGAAGTATTTCATTCATTTTGAGCAGGATTGGTAAGAGATAGTATTTAATTTCAGTATGAGCATGTGTATGCATTGTGACTTTTGACACCTTGATGGAGGAGAGTATTAAAAGATTATAGAAACCAAAATTCATTGTGAAAAAAATTTTTTCCAACCTGGTTAATGAATATAAAAGCACATTTTCCTTTCAATTCCCAGTGATAAATTTAAATGATGAATGATACACAGTCATGTCATCCAAGCCAAATCTGTAAATATCATCTAGAATATGGACGATTCCCAGTTTTATCTCTTCTTCCTAGGTCTCTTTCTTTCTCTCCTGAAATCCAGACTCAGATGTTATGTTGCCTACTTTATTATTATTTTTATATTGCCTACTTTAAAATGTCCATTGAATACCTGATAAAAATCTTAAATTTAAAGCAGATTTCTGGTCATCTCTCCCCTAAACCTGTCCCTCTCACAGTCTTCTCCATATCAGCAGATGACCACTCCACTGCTGAGTCCGAAGCCTTGGAGTCATCTTGATTTTTCTCTTTGTTCATATCTACAAAATTTGACCACCTTTCAACATCTCCATTGCTACTAACATGTTCTGAACCCTTTCACTTTTCAACTAGAACAGCTCCTAATGGATTCCTTTTGATCTCTTTCCATCTTGCCACTCATCTCCCAACACAGTCTCTCCTTTATTCAGTATCCATGGTGATTCTTTTATGACCTAACTCAGACCATAACAGTCATCTGCTCAAAACCTCCAAACTCTCTCTAAACACACGCACTCAAAAACAGTAAAGGCAAACGTTATTCAATGGCATATACAAGGCCCCAGGTGGTCTGCCTTCTTTGTTATTTCCCTGATGTCATCTCCTACTGTCTACTCTTTTGCATACTCCTCTCAAGCTATCCTGGCTTCTTTACCTTTTTCTTAAAAAGTAAAGTTTTACCATAGGACATGTGCAATTGATGTTCCCATTTTTGGGGATGCTCTCTCACAGATAACCTCATGACTAGTTCTCCAACTTTCCTTCAACTTTGCTCAAGTATCATCTAATCAATGACATGTATCATGACCACTCTATTTAAAATTCATTTTATGTGCCTGGAGCATCATTAACAAATGAAAAAAGAACAAAACCAAAATAAAACACCAAGAAATAATGACATTTAAAGACTTAGTATATGGATGATGTAGTAATAAATAAAATAAATATTGTTTAAAAGATGGTATTGTGGGAATAAAAAGAACATTCAGCATTCAGGACAAAGCCTTAACAATATTGTCCATAATAATAACCTGCATTGAACCATAGGTCCTCCAGTTCTATTCTTGCTGCACCCAAGATTACTGTTGTCCAGCTTCCAGATTTATCATTCCCTTGATTAATTTTATATAATTATATCACATTTATACATGTTATAGTTATTTTAGTTGCATTTAACTTTACATCAAAACAACATAGTGCATGTAATTTTGGATGTATCTTATCACTTAATGTTATATTGCTAAATATTATATGATACTATAGTTTACCTATACCACAGTTTAGTTCAGTAATTTTGTTTACATTCTACAGTTAGACATCTGTTCTCCTGATGTCTATTCAAGGAAATGAATATTTGAGCTCTTTCAGTCTTTTGTTATTATGAATGTTATCATTCTTGTTTCCTTTTATAGATTCTCTCTCATAAAATTCTAACACTTTGTAGTCTATTCTTAATCTGTAAGTTCTAAAATTAGCCTGAAATATGATGCATGGAGCAATGTCAAGGTCATTCCCAAAGATCTCTCACCCTCTGTATTGTGCACCTGACATTCAGAAGGCTGCCTGCCTCCAGAGGGCTCATTACAAAGGGGGTCTTCACAGCTGGCAGAGAATTTCTCATCATGGTAGCCCTATACCCTCACACCTTCTCAGAGCCCCAACCTTCGCTCCCAGCTCTGCCCCACCACTCCCCACATCCTTCTTTGAAGTGTAACTTTCTGAGACTTTGCTTTGGGGCTCACGGTAGCAGAGATAGGAAAGAAATTTTTGCTCCCTCTGGACTGGGTGGGAAGAAGCAGGTTCATAGCAGTGAGGACAGATTCCAGACTTCTCTGTCTGGAAATTGGAAGCCATGTGTTTCTACTAAAATTGTATGTAGCATGTTCTGTCTTTTAGTTACTAAATACTATTAGCACTATGAATCAGCTATATTACTTCTTGGAAAAATGAATTCTGCATCCAAAATAACCTATTTACAAGTGACCTTTTGGAACGTAACCTGTTTATAAGTTAGCGACTCTCAGTAATGCATTCCAGAGGTAACTGCAAATAGTTTTTCATTATCTGTTGCTATGGATCATCTGCTTCATTGCTCTTCTTCATTAGCACAGATAATAGAGACCTAACTGAATTACTGCTTTCAAGCATATCCATTTCTTTTGTTCTGTATTACACAAGTTTCCTTGGGTCCTTAGCATCACTTCCAGCCTGATGTTTTAGTTCTGATTTTTGAATATAAAACAAATTCTTAATGAGTTTGTGGAGGTCAATAACTATCAATAACTAATGACCTCCATAAAATGCCAGTATACAGACAAGTTGAGTAAGTTATGCCTCCTTTATTAAACAGACATTTACTAAGAGTCAACTTAGAGTAAATGCAATGTTAAGAACAGTAGGATACATAGAACTAGAGCATGTTTTCTGTAGTTTATCAACTATTTTGAAAACCTGTCATGGGTAGGACATACCTCTAGGTGTTAGGAGTATATACCTACCAAGCAATAGACTTAGTTCCTGCACTAATGAGCTTCCATTCAAGGTGGGGAGGATGACAAAAATTTTTAGAGTGATGTGTGCAGAGTAGTATAAAACTGACCAAGTGATAATGAGCTCATGTAATGCAGGGGAGGGATTCCTTTTGGCCTTATCATCAGAGATATTGTTTTTGAGAAGTGACATTTGAAGTGAGATCTGAATCATGGGATGGAGTCAATCTTGGGAAGAGAGGGATAAAAGGTGCTCCCAACAGAGAAGATCAAGTGTGAAGTCCTTGAATTTGAAACAGGTTTGGTGTTCTCCAAGGACAAAAAGTTCAACCAGGGCCCAAATTATGGGAATTCCATTAAAAAAAAAAAAGCAACACTGTAACAGTTGATAAAGTCAATACTGTGCTATTTACAAAGAAATCTTAATGTGAAAATGATGATGTGATGGATAAGATGTAATACTTAGATAACAGCAAATGATGTGTCCATGACTATGAACAGACTATGTTGATGGGGAGGTTCATCTCAGACTTAAAGATAGCACATATTAATCCTTGATAACACATAATGTTTCTATTCCCAAGGTAATAATAGCTAACATTTATTGATATCTTATTGCATGCCAAGTGCTCTTCAAAGCACTTGAGATATAGCTTACTTAATCTTTATGTTTCCTTATGAGAAGATCCTGAGAAAGTATATGTGTTAATATATGAGGGAAGTTTTGCACAGTTAGGCCATGGAATTTGTCCAAGGTCAGATAGAAAGTTCTCGATGGCTCTGGGGTCCAAATCCACACAGTCTGATTCACTATTGTCAATAACCTAGAACTTGAGTTGTGATCAGTTGCAAAACTGGCCCTGTTTTATGTTTGTTTGTTTGCATCTTCATGTAAACACCTTTTTACAATGTGACTTGGACCTTATGTCCATGTAGAAGTGGAGTCTATTTCTCCACCCTAGGAGTCTGACTTTGGCTATGGGACTGACTTTGGCCAATAGGTTGTTACCACACTTGAGCCAGGAAGAAGCTGGGATAGTGCTTACATACCTTGGCAATTACCCTCACTTGCTGCACTTGAGCACCCTAGGGCCACCGCATGCCAGCAAGCCTGAAGTAGTCTACTAGCTGATGAGTAGGAGGTGCCCACTTACTTGCATTATCCCTGCTGATAGCCACACCACCACCAGGCATACAAGTGAGACTTTTCTATGTCTAGTTGACAACAAATGTCAGAGTAAGCCCAGCCAAAACTGCATGGAGCAAACTTGCTCCATCTCAGTTGAGCTAAACCCAAATTGCTGAACCATGGAATTGCAAGCAAATAAATAGTTGTCATATCAAAGCACTAAGACTTGGAATAGTTTGTTACACAGAAAAAAATAGCTCTCGTACAGACCACAGTAAAATGATGGCTTCAGGGTATTTGAAGACATTTAACAAGCATTCGGTTCTCCTTTGTGTGTGAAGATGCTTTTATTCTGTCTTCAAAAATAAATAAATAAATAGAAGGAACTGATCAAAGTGTGCTGTATTTATGATTGTTTGCAAGGCCAATAACAGTCTTAACAAGCTGTTATGTCCCAAAGACCATGACATTTGATAAAGCATACAGTTAGTAGAGTTATACTTCTAGCCAACCTCATCTGCCATATTTTCTGGTATTTAGCTTCAAAGTATAATCAAATACTTTGGCCACCTGATGTGAACAGCTTACTCCTTGAAGAAGACCCTAGTGCTGGGAAAGATTGAAAGCAAAAGGAGAAGGGGGCGATAGAGAATAAGATGGTTATATAGCATCTCTGACTCAATGGACATGAATTTGAGCAAATTCCATGAGACAGTGGAGGACTGAGGAACTTGGTGAGCTACAGTCCATGGGGTTGCAAAGAGTCAGACATTACTTAGTGAGTAAACAACAACAACAATAATCAAATAGCCCCACAAGAATATTGATGATAAATAGTACAATTGGTGTCAACATTAAAGCTTGGATGATTTTATCAATGCTGTTTTAGAATACTTTGCATGTTAAAATTCATCATGGAGATCTTTTGACCAAAGAAAATATGATATTAATGTCTAAGAAAAGATGGTAGCCCATAACAACATGTCTGCCACCTCTGAAAGAAAATAATAAGTATCTAGTGTGTTGTTAGAGCATGAAGTAAGCAAGGTCTTTCCAGTAGGGCTAACAGACTCTAGCAGTATATTCCCCAGAAGATTAGCTTATCTGTTCAAACCTCCCAATCTCTGTTTGGCCTGCCAGGTTTATACCAACATTCAACTCACAGATTTAAGGATGCAGTGTTAATATTGATGAAAACTGGTATCAATCAATATTCATTAGAATTAAGTTCAAATTTATTACCATGGCAGATTATCTGGTTCCAAAATATACCTATGACTGTTGCTATGTGGCTCATTGCTAGCATTCAGAGGAAGGTGAGAATTACTGTGGTATTGACCATTCAGCAGGCGTCATGAATAGCAATGAGCACAAATTAGGACAAGTTGGCTTCAAAAGAGACAATTTCATAAATGTGGGAGCATGTTGAGGTCAACAAGATATCTCTAATGTCACAAAAATCACAAGATGAAAGAAAATGAGAATAACTCATAAAAATGAGTTGGAGTGGAACTGAAAAATAAAGTGCTTTAATATTTTTAAGAGGATTCACTTAAGCAAAAGTTGAGTACTTGGACTGTAGTCAATTCATTCACAAAGACATGAGTTGATATTGTTTCAATTTGTGCTATGAATGTATGTACATGATGTCTCCTTCACTAAATCTGTTTTTAAGCATGGCACAATGGCCACAGTAAAATATTTTCTGAGTGGAACTTTTTCTCATCTTCAGAAATAAAAATTCAAAGACAGAATTATTGATAAGACCTTCTACTTTTCTTGTTCACCTCGTTATTAGAATAAGATGACTACATAAATTATTTAACAGATTTCCCATATTTTGTTTTTGAGGAGACAAAATAGATTTCATACATATGGTTTTAGGCAGCATACCATTTAACTCTAAAACCATCTGCCCTGCATAATTGCTTTTCATTGTTTTTGTCAGTCTCAAGGTACCTGAGACCAACATATCCACAAGTAATTCATGAAGTAATGATAACTTCTATCTCTGTAGGACAAATCTTATAAAACCTGTATCAGACATGGGAAATGATGATGGTCCAGCTAACATTTTCTTTCCATGCTACATTCTAAGGACTCTTTGGGGTCACAAGAGGAAGGCAATATTTTTGTTTGTTCACATTTTTTTTTTGTAAAAATTATAGTTGGTTTACAATGATGTGTTGGTTTCGGGTGTACAACAAAAGTAAATCAGTTATATTGGGTTGGCCATAAAGTTCATTTAGGTTTTTTCCTATAAGATTTTACAGCAAAACAAAATTTTTGTCCAACCTGATACATACTTAATTGTTCACAACATTTTAAATGCAATAATTAAAAAAACTAAAAACACCAAGACAGTTTTACAACAGACTTTCATCACATTTTTTGATGTGCTTGTCTTTATAACCATCCCTTTTCCACCTCCTAACACTGGTTTATTGATAAGGAGGCTGAGGTTACACAGAGAGCACTATATTTTTGAGTGATAGAGGACAAGAACTTGTACTTTCAATCTCTCTAAAATAGATGTAATTTTCAGTTCCTAGCTTCATGAAGAGAGAGATCAAATGTATGGAAGTTCCGGGCTTGCATCGTTTAAAAAGCTTCATTTTTATATGTTTTATATATTAAAGTTTTGTATAACTATTTTCCACTAAAAAAATAAAGGTGACACCTTCATTCTAAGCTACAATACTGGGTAAACTGACTATATTACTATTTATTGTTTTTATGAATAATAATTAGGAACATGTTAATGAAGATGAGAGCTTCTCAGGTGGCTGAGTGGTAAAGAATCCACCTGCCAATGCAGGAGATGAATGAGATGTGGGCTTGATCCCTGGGTAGGGAAGATACTGTGGAGAAGGAAATGGCAACCCACTCCAGTATTCTTGTGTGGGAAATCCCATGGACATGGAGCCTGGTGGGCTACAGTCCATGGGGTTGCAAAGAGTCAAGCACAACTGAGCAACTCAGCACAATAATGCAGGTGAAGTAGACACATAGGGGAAAAAAAAGTGAATAATCAGCATGTTTAAAGTAAATCAGACTGAAATAAATCCCAGTACGGTAGAATTACTCTTAACAGTCCTTGTATTTTACCTGGTGTGTCAAATAAATAATGTATTTGCTTATAGAAGGTGTATATTGACTTCATTGCTTGCCTGGCATTTTAGGGGAAAATTGACACTGATTGCACCATTCAAAAGCCTCTTAAAAGAAATTGAAAATAGAGGAAAAATCTAAATTTTAGTTTTGATTGCTATTCAAATGTAAACATTTTCCATCAATAGCTAATTTTCTACATGAGTATATAGCATCTCTGCCTTATTTTGCTATTTTATTCTTACTACAGTAAAATAATTATATATAAATGCTCTAAAGATTTGAAATATGACATTCTCGTGTTTGTGTTACTCTGCAAAATTTCAAGATCGTTAATGACCATTTCCTCTTCAGAGGCCCTCCATTTATTTTCCATTTCTAGCCCTGGTCTTGCCTGCCAAAATATGATTGACTGGTTAGCATTACATCTCTCTTGACCTCCTACAACTCAGAGGTCAGCCATTGAGGCACCATGGTCTGGCCACATAAGCTAGAATGCCAGCTCTGTAGCTGCTAATGGTGTAATGTGACCAACATCCAGACATTCCTCTTTCTTCTCAGCCACCCCTTGTGTTCACTATGTTGTGTCAATCGATGCATATGTTTTCACAAGAGGCCAATCAAACAGAAACTATTTACCATGTATGATGATGCCATATGTGACTCTATTGTTTTTGCCATTTCTTTTTTGAAAATAAATACACCAGAGGCATTTTACCCACACATTTTGTTTTCCATGCAAGAATAGCCATTTCTAGGCTATCCACCATTTTAACCATCACCAGGGCTGTGAGATTCTTGATGAGATGCTAGCAAATGTCAACAAAGTTCCAACTGGTCTTATTCCACCACTCACGAGTCACACTGTTCTTAGCTTCACCTTAATGAGGTCTCAGGTTTCAGCAACTGATCTGCATCCACTTTCAATGTAAAATTCTAAGGAGATGACAAAATAAGGAAGTAAACCCCTCTGATTCTTAGTTTCTGAAATCTAACCCCTGATGATCATTTAGTGTAACTGAATCTTGAGTTGGGGATGTGCTTAGCATATTGTCTTTGCTGACACCTGTATAAATAAGTGCTTGAAGTAAGGAAAAGAAGAATGTTGGTACCATGTGTGGTTATAGGCCAGCTGACCCAAGAATGCCTGAATCCTCTGGTGGTAATGCCCCAGCCTCCCCAAATTTATTAAGGGAGCTATAGCAAATAAGGAATAAGAGGTTGCTCTATTATTAACTGTGATTTTGCTAAGAATCTTTCAAAGTTCTTGTAAATACTGGTTGGAGAACATGATTTTGATTCCTTATCTAAGTGGTGATAATATGTCACCTCAAATCCTATTCTTAGAAGCTTGCCATTATTTAGTTGAATGAATAGGCAGACATTTAAAGTGATAAGCACACCAGGACACAGAGACTGTGTATAACACACCACACACACTTAATGCACAGAGACCACTTACATAAGTACCCTAGAATTTGAATATTTATCCAATGTGTAAAGTACTCTACTGTCTTTTGAAGGAACAAGAATGAAGGTCGCAGAATGTCAACCATATTTTCTTAGCATAAAGAGTAGAATAAGAGCTCCACATGATCCTATTCATTTTCTTCTTCTTCTAAACCATAGAATTGCAAAGGATTTGAAATGACTTATTATCCATTGACTTTGCTTATCTTTGATCAGTTTTGTTGCTGTTGTTTGTCCTCCTGCCTCTATTGGATCTTCGTTGCAGCACAAACTTTCTATAGTGGTGGTGAGTGAGGGCTACTCTTAGTTGCGGGGTGCAGGCTTCTCATTGCAGTGGCTTCTCTTGTTGCCGAGCATGGACTCTCGGGCACGTGGGCCTCAGTAGTTGCAGCACCGAGGCCCAGTTGTTCTCAGACTCTAGTTGTGGTGCACTGACTTAGTTGCTCCAAGGCATGTGGGATCTCCCTGGGTAGGGATTGAACCCATTTATCCTGCATTGGCAGGCGGACCGTTGTCTATTCTAACTTTACCAACCATCTAGTATGTTTTCAAATTAAAATATTATTGCTATTACTAATTAATACAAGTTAGCAAGTTCTGTATTGTGGACTTTTGAAAGTGCAGTTTTCAGTAGCTGCAGAGTAGGTGCCAAGATACGGCCCCTATGGCCCTTTTCTGTATGTAAATCAAGTGCATTTCTCTTTCAATCTGCTCATTGTAATCTTTCTTTGCGATTTCTCTAATATCTATTGAATATTACCAATGCTTTTCTATCATTCTAAATCTATATGGAGTTTAACTTTCTTGTTGGTAATTTTTATCTTGTAGTTCAAATACAAACAAGTAACAAACTCTGTTCTGATTTATGTAAGAAATATCAAGAAATTTTTCTGAGGAGATTGAAACATTGTGCTATATGACATATTTCCATGTTTATAGACAGCTCAGAAATAAATAATATTTTTATTTTATTAAGACATTGCTTTTTCTTAATAAACTAAAAATCCCTTTTGTCCTTGCCAATAAATAATTAAATCTTTCATCAAGCTTCCTCTCACTTCAAACTACACAGATGAAAACACTGCTCTATAAATCCCAGTTATTGAAGTATCATAATAGCGAAATCAATGTCTTAGAAAAAAATACATCTATCCAGCATCTCTTTAATAACCACTGAATAGCAAAACCTACAGGGAAATATTTTCCCTATTCTCCACAGGATGTACTGAATCAGAGTATTTTCATTAAATCTAATATGAAATGACAGAAAGTAGAGAAAAGGAGAATGCCACTTGTTTATTTTACTTATTTTTGCCACATATCAGATATTGATAAAGCAATTTTAAGAGATGTATGCAAGATATAATACAGTGAAATTGACTTTTCTTCTTCATAACCACATGCACATTTTTATATCTGCAGCAATATTCTTTTTGAATAGCTACCTGCCGTTAATTTTAAGTTCCTATTGATCTTCGGTGGCCTAGACAAGTTAAAGTGATGATAAAGCAGACAGACTGAATTATCAGCATACCAAATAGGATGTGAAAACTTGGTCATGCACACGTTTCAAAGATGTATTCATCTCTGATAATGTATAGTGGCAGACACCAAATTTAAAAATATATTGCATGTTTTTCAAGTCAGAACAGATCACAGTGTGAAAAAATAGTTTGTTTTCCTTCTTTGGTGAGATTGAACCACATAAAAATTTAATTAAAATAACAATCAGGGTAGCCATGAAAAACAGCTCCAATCATCCTCTATATTTAAGTGTAGCCAATAAGAATGATTGGGAGATCTCAAATAAAATTGTCTAAATGTTAAACTTATGTATATACTACTAAAAACATTTTTCAAGGCTCACCACACTGAGTGGACATGTAGAGGGAAAATATTCTTATGTATAATTCAATGTGAATTCAAGGTAGTAAATTGTACAGAGAATTTCTGAAAGGGATTTAGTCAGGGAAGCAGATGGATCAAACTGAGTCATGTTAGACAGGATAAATATTATGGTTCTTCTTCTGCCATAGAAAATAGGAAAATCATAGAGCTACATTGCTGGTGCTTTTTGAAAATTGGCAGCTACTTTTAGGTAGAAAAGACTTGGAAGTATTTCACTTTTTCTTTAAAGGTTTTGAAATGGGTTTTTTGTCAAGAAATATCTTCTGTGATCATTCTAACTAAATACTAACTAGAATCAATCTTAGACCTCAATCCCATATCTTTCCTAGGCGTGGACTGGTTTATAGAGCTCTTATTGACAAACAGTAAAGTGCCAATTTATGACTCTCTACGGCTAAATGGAAATAAAAATAAGAAAAGCCACTGCATGAGGAAAAGCAATTTTAAAGTGAAAAGATAGTCCAAGTGAAAAGAAAGAAAAAAAAAAAAAAAAACAAAACAAAAAAACACACTGAATTGTGCTGAGTCAGCAACATGCTCGAAATAAGAAGAGAAAAAGTAATTTAAGCAAAAAATAGCGAGATTCTCATCACCTGTTTCATAGTTAGAAGGTCAAATAAAGAATTTAAGCATTTCCTTTTTGAAAGCGTTAAGTGTCTCCCACAATCCTTTTTAATTATTTATATCTTATTATTACGTGGGGTTTTGGCAGTGTTGTTTCTGGTCAGTATCTTCTCTTTCCTTAAGAACTGTCATTCTTCCAAGGATGTGCTAGAGCAAGATTCTGTAATAGCTCTCCTGTCTTGACTGCAGACATCACACTTAGACTTGGCCTTTAGTGAATATCAAGTTGATAGTTTGAAATCAAGGGTACTGAAAATATTTATACCATCAGAACACTGCAGATACTTCAAATGAAGTTTTCTCTTCCCCCAGAAAGCCAACTGTCAATCAGTTGTCTGGATACCACTGCCCTATTGAAGGCTAGAGAGGCATAATGCTTAGAAGAGATTCAACTTTTAATTTTTTTTAATCTTTTAATTGAAGTATAGTTGATTTACAATGTTGTGTTTCATGTGACAGGAAAGTGATTGTTATACATATCTATATAACTGAATATATATATATGTATATATATATATATACACACACACACATATATATATACATACATATATATACACATACATATTTGTTCAGATTCTTTTCCCTTATAGGTTATTAGAAAATATTGAGTTTAATTCTCTTTGGTATACAATAGGCCTTCAATGGTTATCTATTTCATATGTATAGTGTGTGTGTGTGTGTGTGTGTGTGTGTGTGTGTGTGTGTGTGTGTATGTTAATCCCAATCTCAATTTATTCCTCCTCCCCTTCTCCTTGGGTTACCATAAATTGGTTGTCTATATCTGGGAGTCTATTTCTGTTTTATATATAAATTCATTTGTATCATTTTTTTTTTTAGGTTCTACATATAAACCACATCATATATTTGTCTTTCTGTCTGACTTACTTCACTTGGTATGTTCATCTCTAGGTCTATCTATACAGTGCCTTTCTATAGTGCTTAGATGCTCTGTCAAGTCTGACCCTATGTGACCCTATGGACTGTAGCCTGCCAGGCTCCTCTGTCCATGGTATTCTTATGGCAAAAATACTGGAGTGGGATGCAATTTCCTCCTCCAGGGTATCTTCCCAACCCAGAGATCAAACCCACATCTCTTGTGTCTCCTGCATTGGCAGGCAGATTCTTTACCATTAGCACCATCTGGGAAGTGCGTCCATCTATTTGCTTCAAATGGCATTATTTCATTCTTTTTATGGCTTAGTAATATATCATTGTATCTATGTACTGCATCTTCTTTATCCATTTATCTGTTCATGGACGTTTAGGTTGCTTCCATGTCTTGGTTATTATAAATGGTGCTGAAATGAACTTTGGGATGCATATATTATTTCACATTATGGTTTTCCCCAGATATATGCTCAGGAGTAGAATTGCAGGATCATGTGATAAGCTTGGGCTTCCCCAGTGGCTCAGCAGTAAAGAATATGCCTGCAATGCAGGAGATGCATGGTTGATCCCTGGAGCAGGAAGATCCCCTGGAAGAGGGCATTCCAATGTTTTTGCTAGCAAAATCCCATGGACAGAGGAGCCTGAAGTGTTAGAGTCCGTGAAGTCACAAAGAGTTGGACATGACTGAAGCAACTGAGTCCATACACATGGTAGATCTAGTTTTAGTTTTTAAGAAACTTACATACTGTTCTCTATAGTGGTTGTAACAAATTACATTCTCACCAAGGGTATAGGAGTTTTTTTGTTTTTTGTTTTTTCCTGCACACCCTCCCCAGAATTTATTATTAGCAGGCTTTTTGATGATGGGCATTCTGACTGGTGTGATGTGGTATCTCATTGTAGTTTCCATTTGCAGTTCTCTAATAATTAGTGAGGTTGAGCCTCTTTTCATGTACCTTTTGGCCATCTGTATATCTTCTTTGGAGAAATGTCTATTAGATCTTCTGCTCATTTTTTGATTGGGTTGTTTGGTTTTTTGATATTGAACTGTATATGCTGTTTGTGTATTTTGGAGATTATAATCCTTTGTTGGTTGTGTTTGCAAATAATTTCTCCCATTCTGTAGGTGGCTGTTTGTTTATGGTTTTCTTTCTTGCTGTTGTTCAGTTGCTAAGTCATTTCTGACTCTTTGTGATCCCATGGACTGCAGTCCTCAGACTTCCCAGTCCTTCACTATATCCCAGGGTTTGCTCATACTGACATCCATTGAGTCAGTGATGCCATCCAACCATCTAATCCTCTGTCACCCCCTTCTCCTCCTGTCCTCAATCTTTCCCAGCATCAAAGTCTTTTCTAGTGGGTTGGCTCTTCACATCAGGTGGCCAAATTATTGTAACTTCAGCTTCAGCATCAGTCCTTCTAATGAATATTCTGGGTTAATTTCCTTTGAATTGATTGGGTTGATCTCCTTGCTGTCCAAGGAAATCTCAGGAGTCTTCTCCAGCACCACAATTTGACAGTATCAATTCTAAACGCTTTTAAATTGAATTAGGTCTCATTTGTTTATTTTTGGTTTATTTATTTTTTGTTTTGTCTTTTCTAGGTGACAGATCCAAAAAGAAATGCTGTTTTTTATATCAAAGGATGTTCTGCCAATGTTTTCCTCTAGGATTTTTACGGTATCTGGTTTTACATTTAGGGCTTTAATTCGTTTGAGTTTATTTTTGTGTGTGGTGTTAGATAATGTTCTTTTACAGCTAACTGTCTAGTTTTTCCAGCATAATTTATCAGAGAGAATTTCTTTTCTTCATTGTATATTCTTGCCTACTTTGTCATAGATTAAGCAACTAGAGAAAGGATATCAAACAAAACCAAAGTTAGAAGGAAAGAAATCACAAAGATCAAAGCAGAAATAAATGAAGAGATGAAGAAAATCATAGAAAGGATCAATTGAACATAAAGCTGGTTCTTTGAATAGGTAAACAAAACTGATAAACCTTTAGCCAGACTCATCAAAGAGAAAAGGGAAAGGGCCAAAATCAATAAAATTAGAAATGAAAAAGAAGTTCTTTCTGATACCACATAAATACAAAGGATCATTAGAAACTACTACAACCAGCTATATGCCAGTAAACTGGACAACCTAGAAAAAATGGACAAATTCTAGGAAAGGTACGATCTCCAAGACTGAACCAGAAAGAAATTAAAATGTGAACAGACTGATTTTAAGATCTGAAATTGAATCTGTGATTGAAAAACTCCCAACAAAAAAAGTCCTGGACCAGATGGCTTCACAGGCAGATTCTGTCAAACATTTAGAGAAGATTTAACACCTATCATTCTGAAACTATTCCTAAAAATTTCAGAGAAAGGAACACTTCCAAACTCAATCTATGAGGTCACCATCACCATGATACCAAAACCAAAGAAAGATAACCACACATACATACACATACATAAAATTATACGTCAATATTGCTGATGAACATAGATGCAAAAATCCTCAACAAGATACTAGCAAACAGAATCCAGTCTATATTAAAAGGGTTATACACCATGATCAAGTGGGATTTATGCCAAGGATGCAAAGATTTTTCAATATCTGCAAATTAGTGAGTATGATAAACCACATCAACAAATTGAATAAAAACCATGTGATTATTTCAATAGACAGGAAAAGCTTTTAATAGAATTCAATATCCATTTATGGTTAAAAACAGTCCCCAGAAAATGGGCATAGAGGAAACCATAAAGGCCATGTATGACAAACCCACAGCAAATATCATACCCAGTGGTGATAAGCTAAAAGCATTTCCTCTTAAGATCAGGAACAAGACACGAATGTCCACTCTTGCCACTTTTTTAAAAATTTATTTTTGACTGCACTGGGTCTTGTTGCTATGTGCAAGCTTTCTCTAGTTGCAGTGAGCAGGGCTATTCTTTGTTGCAATTCATGGACTTTTTGTTGTGGTGGCTCCTCTCCTGCAGAACACAGCCTCTAGGCATGTAGTCTTCAGTAGTCACAGCACATACACTCAGTAAGTTATGGCATATGGGCTCTAGAACTTGGGGTCAGTAGTTGTGGTGCACAGCCCTATTTACTCTAGGACACGTGGGATCAAACTTAATGTACTCTGTATCTTGTACTGTCACTGCAGTCATGCCTGACTCTTTGCGATCCTGTGGACCATAGCCCGCCAGGCTCCTATATTCATGGGATTTTCCAGGCAAAAATACTGGAGAGGGTTGCTCTTTCCTCCCAAGGATTTTCTCTACCCAGAGATCAAACCTGTGTCTCTTACCTCTCCTGCATTGCCAGGTGGTTCTTTACTACTAGCACCACCTGAGGAGACCTGCACCCTGCATTGGCAGGCGTATTCTTAACCACTGAACTACTAGGGAAATCCATTGCCACTATAATTCAACATAATTTTGAAAGTCTTAGCCACAACCATCAGAGAAGAAAAAAGAAGAGAAGTAATATAAATTGGAAAAGAAGTAAAACTGTTACTGCAGAGGACATGATATACGTAAAAAATCCTAAGACACTACCAGAAAACTACTAGAGCTCATAAATGAATTCAGTAAAGTTGCAAGATTTCTACACCACAGAAATTTTCTACACCATAACAATGAAGGATCAGAAGGAGAAATTAAGTAACCCATTTCCTTTGTATTAAAAAAGAATGGAATACTTACAGGGGGGAAAAAAGAAAAACTACCTAAGGAAGCAAAAGATTTGTACTCCAAAAATTGTTAGAGGCTGATGGAAGAAATTAAAGACAATGCAAACAGATGCAAAGCTATATTGTGTTCTTGGATTAGAAGAATCAATATTGTAAAAATGACTATACTACCCAAGACAATCTACAGATTTAATGCAATTCCTGGGAAAGTGCCAATGCCATTTTTCAAAGAACCAAAACAAAAAAATTAAACATTTATGCATGCATGCTGTGTACTCAGTCCCTTAGTCATGCCTGATTCTTTGCAACCCCATAGACTACAACTTGCCAGCCTCCTCTGTCCATGGGATATTACCAGGCAAGAATACTGGAGTGGGTTGCCATTTCCTTCTCCAGGAGATCTTCCCAACCCAGGGATCAAGCTGGCATCTCTTGTGTCTTCTGCATTGACAGATGGAATCTTTTACCACTGTACTACCTGCATGGAAACAGAAAAGACCCAAAATCAAATCAGTCTTGAGAAGGAAAAACAGAGGTACATGAATCAGGCTCCCAGACTTCAGACTATACTACAAAGCTACAGTAATCAAAACACTTTGGTGCTGGCACAGAAACAGAAATATAAATCAATGGAAAAGGATTGAAAGTCAATATCTTTGAACAAATAAATGATTAATATTTAGGACTATGTAAGCTTTTACTTATAGTTAAATTAGATGATATTATTTAGACTTTTCATAACTATATATACTAATAATCCTTAAATAATTATATTGACAATAGAGATTTTATATGGTGGAAATTTTGTGTTTGGGGATAGTGACCTGGCCATGCCATCAAGTAATAACTTACTTGTAGAGTATTCTCCCCCTTATTTCTAGGGGCACTCAGAAAAAATTTAAATAAAATAGTGTAACTTGGAGTTCAGAATATAATATAATATATGAATATAGAAAGCTGTCTGAAAATGGAAAGTGGAGATGATAAAATATGCTGATATATTAGAACTTTAATTATTTATATTCTAATTGCTACAGAAGCACCAATACAAACAATAGCTTAAAAAGACTAAAACATAAACATAATGTGAAAGGTTTCTGCTAGAAAATTTTTGATATTTTGGGTGAGTTGACAGAGGATCAGGGGATACATTTCTGTGTCAGGTATTATTAAGTAATATAAGTAAAAGGACATCATTCTCTAAACTACTGAAATTTTGCACTTACATTCATGGTTTAGATAACATATTTTAACCTAAAGAACCAAAATCTAGTGATAGGCATTTAAATTCTCTTGGCCCTAATGAGGGGGAAGACTACAGCATTATTTACCTAAATAATGGAGACAATTCTGTACTCTGGTCACCTAATATGTGGGTGGTTTTCCCACAATAAGCAATTTTCTGATTCCCTAGATACCAGCTGACTGTCCTAGAAATTAATTCAATTCTGACACTATCTACTGGGAGACTGTATCAGATCCCACAGGTTAAGAGCCCATTCCCATAAGACTATGGAATTTACCCATATACACACCTCGTAAGCCAATCTCAAGTCCAGGTGCTTCTGAGGATCAGCTATCAACTGGAAATTCCCATAACTTCTTGCTCAGATTTTATTAATTTGCTTGAACAGATTAAAAACTCAAAACAGTTTACTGCATTACTATGTTATTATAAAACAATATAACTCAGAAACAGCCAGATCAAAGAAGTATATAGAGCAAGGTATGCGGGAGAGGCACAGAGCTTCCATGCCTTTGTAGGTGGAACTAAAACCCATGCCAAGCACCTCCACATGTTCACTAACCCCAAAAATCCCCAAAGCCCATTGTTCTGTTTTTATGGAAGTTTCATCACCTGTGTGTATGTGTGCGTGTGTGTGCACTCAGTCAGTCATGTCTGACTCTTTTGCTACCCCTTGGACTGTGGCCCATTAGGCTCCTCTGACTGTGGAGTTTTCTAGGTGGGTATACTAGAGTGGGTTGCCATTTCCTTCTCCAGGGGATCATCTCAACCCAAGGATTGAACCTGCATCTCTTAACATCTCCAGCGTGAGCAGGTGGCTTCTTAATCAGTGCCTCACCTGAGGGATGCAGGAGCCTGATGGGCTGCCATCTATGGGGTCACACAGAGTTGGACACGACTAAAGTGACTTAGCAGCAGCACCTGAGAAGCCCCTTCATTACATAAGCATGGTTGATTAAGTCATCATCCATGGGTGGGGATTAAACTCAAGCTTCAGCCCCTCTGCCTTCCTGGAATTCTGAGAAGTGGAGCTAAAAGTTCAAACCCACTAATCACAGAGTTGGTGTCCTTGGCAACTATTCCCCAACCTTTGAGGCTTTCCAAAAGTCTTCTCATTAATATAAACTCAGGTGTAATTAAAAGGGGCTTATTATGAATAACAAAAGACACCTATTTCACATTTTTTTGGGGGGGGCTCTGGAGCTGTTTAAAGAACTGGGAGTAAAACTAAATACTCCTGTTGTTCTTGTATAGGAAATTACCAGGGTTTTTGGAGCTATGCACCAGGAATCATGAAGACCAAATATATAGTTCTTATTATAAAGCACTGTGTCACAGATAGTATTAAAATCAAAGAAATCCTACTTTAAAAACTTGGTTTTGGTGGAGGGAAAGTAATAGATATTATATATTAATAAAATGTTTGTCCAAAGCAAAAACATTTTTGATCTTTCTCATATGTTTTTAAATTGTCTATGAAAAAAATACAGTGAATGTCATTTATTGAGGAATTTGTGTAAGATCACAATCTCTTGATAGGGTATTGGAAGGGTATCTGATATTCTAGACATTATTCTTCATAAATTAATTTAAAAAGGAGATTATGTGATTGAGTTGATTCTAATGATTCTAGCAAGCAAACCACAACTTACAAAGCCTCAAGGTTCAGAAATTAAATCCTGGAAACAATCAATCATAAACAACAAATTAGGCTTTCCCAAATGAGGTAACTTCTTTCATTATAACCAATCAAGTAATCTTCTCCCTCTTCTATGTTTCCTCTATAAAGGCTTTACCCCTTACTTCCTGTCAGTGGAGGGCTCCTAAGCATTTCTGGTCTGCTGCTGCTAACTTGAATCAATTTTTGCTCAAACTCTTAAAATTCTTAATATGCCTCAGTTTATCCCTTTAACACTTCCAGGATGAATGTAGGCAAAACATTTCTTCATGATCTTTTTGGCCAAGCATTATGAACTTTAAGGCAGCAGTATTTCCTGCCCCAGTTTTATTGAGATATCATTGACATACAGTATTATGTCATTTTAGTGTGTACAGCATAATGATTTGACTTACATATATTGTGAAATAATTACCACAGTATGCTAGTTGATGTCTATCATCTGATACAGATGCAAATCCATATTGTCTCTGTGATGAAAACTTCTAGTGCTTACTCTGTTCACAACAGGTAGCTGTCTTTATGCTTTATATTGCATCCATCTAGTGTATAATAACCATATCTAGGCCTTCCATGTAGAACATTCCCAATAAATGTCTGTTGAATAAATGTTGCTTATGTATTGAAAAAAAGACTTTATTTATTTTACAATTTAAAATTATTAATTTATTGAAAAAAATTGCATAATTTGTGTGCCTAATCCTTTTATTAATTATTCTTCAAGCATGATTTATTAC
Source organism: Odocoileus virginianus (assembly GCF_023699985.2). Lineage (NCBI taxonomy): Eukaryota > Metazoa > Chordata > Mammalia > Artiodactyla > Cervidae > Odocoileus > Odocoileus virginianus. Next base: position 60,075,714 of record NC_069684.1, read on the forward strand.
CTTTAACCTCTTGGTAACAAGCTTATCTTCTACAGACTTCAAGTCATTCTGTAATTTTCAGCACTTTGTTTATTATCCTCAAAAAAAAATTTTATGTTTCTGAAGGAAGCCAAAATGTCACCAAAAATATTCCTTTTTGACATAAAAATTATTTTAAGCTGAAAGCAATTAAGGTGCTGAAAACCCTGAAAAAAAACTCACTTTTTTCCCCTTAAAGGCAAGATATAAATTCTCTTTTTACTGGAGACACATTCTTACCAGCTCAGAGATGGCACCAGAGAAAAATACAGACAAAACTTCCTTCATTTGTTCTCTTTCTGATATTTACCTTTCCATGGTTTCACACTTTTTGGAGCCCAAACCTATTTTTCGGTCTCATTATTTTTCTACACATTTATTGTTCTTTATTGAAGATGCTACATATGTTTTAATTGTAAGCTGCTATTTTGAGTTACTCTTGGTTTAGATTTCTCCTATGTGAGGTGTACTCAAGTTAATAAACTGATGCTCACTTGATAATCGGATTTTTTGTTAGAGTCCTAACCAAAAACCTAAGACAGGCAGATTTTTGTGATAAGGTAGAGGAGGTAGTTTCCCTTGCCTACCTTGCCACATTAATATTATTGCATTTTGAGGTTGTTGTTATTCAGTTGCCCAGTTGTGTCCAACTCTTTGCAACCCCATGAATGTAGCATGCCAGACCCCTCTATCCCTCACCCTCTCCCAGTGTTTGCCAATGTTCATGTCCATTTCATCAGTGATGCCATCCAGCTATCTCATCTCTGTTGCCTTCTTCTCCTTCTGCCTTCAATCTTTCCCAGCATCAGGGTCTTTTCCAATGAGATAGATTGTCAATATAAAGCAGCTGCTCCAAAATCATATTTTCCCCCAGTCATGTTTGAAGATACATTATTTTTCACATCTTTGCTGTTTCCTGGCTGGCTCCCTCCTCTTCAGTTTTTTTGCAGTAGCTTGAGAAGGATAGGTATTAGGTCTTATATTTAGTAGAATTTTCTTGTGATGTCTTTGGCCCTGGACTTTGAAAGAGTTTTTAAAATTGCAAATTCAGTTTCACTGCTAGTGATTTATCTGTTTAAATTGTCTATTTTTTCCTGGCTCAGTTTTGGAAGGTTTTGTGTTTCTAGAAATTTATCCATTTATTCTAGGTTTCCCATTTTGCTGGCATATAATTGTTTGTAATATTTTCTTAGGAATTTTGTATTTCTGTTATGTCAGTTATTTCTCCCCTTACATTTCATATTTTGTTTATTTGATTCCTCTCTCTTTTTTTCTTGATGAGACTGGCTAACAGCTTATTCCCCCCACCCCGCCTGAAACCAACTATTGATTACATTGCTCCTTTTTTTTTTTTTTTTGAATTTCTTTTACCTGTTTCCTACCTGATCTTATTATTCATTATTTTCTTCCTTATACTGAATTTGGGCTTAGTTTCTTCTCATTTTTCTTATGCCTTTAAGTGGTAGTTGGGCTTCTCTAGTGGTTCTGATTGTAAAGAATCAGCCTGCAATACAGGAAACCCAAGTTTGATTACTGACTCAAGAAGACACCCTGGAGAAGCAATGACTACACACTCCAGTATTTTTCTCTGGAGAATTCCATGGACAGAGGGCCTGGTGGGCTACAGTTCATGGGTCGCAAAGAGTTCGACAAGACTGAGTGACAAACACTTGCATATTTTTCACTTTTTCACTTTAGCTTGTTTATTTGGGATTTTTCTTACTTTTTGAGATAGGCTATATCAGTATAAACTTCTCTTTAAGAACCACTTTTGCAACATTCCATCAGTTTTGGAAAGTTGCATTTTTTTATTTGCCCTGAGGCATTTTCTGTTTTCCTCTTGGATTTCTTCATTTACCTGTTGTTTTTGTTTGTTTGTTTGTTTTTGGCAACATGTTGTTTAGTTTCCAAATGTTTGTTTTTTTCCACTTCCTTTTTTTTTTCTGTCATCTTCTTTTCTAGTTTCATAATTTTGTGGTTGAAAAGAAAGCTTGATAGCATTTCTATCTTAAATGGTTTGAGACTTGTTTTGTAGCCTAACATGTGATCTATCCTGAAAGAAATTCCTTGTGTACTTGAAAAGAATGTGTATTCTGCTGTGTTTTGATGAAATATTTTCTAGATATTTTGTAAATCCATGTAGTCTAACATGTCATTTAAAACTACTGTGTCTTTATTGCTTTTCTATCTGGTTATTCATTCACTGATGTAAGTGGAATATTAGTGTTCCCTACTATTATTGTATTATTGTCAAATTCTTTCTTTGTGCTTGTTAACATTTGCTTTATATATTTTGGTTCTTCTATATTAGGTGCATATGTAATAATTATATAATATGTCCTCTTCTTGTATTGATGCCTTTATCATTATAGGATGCCTTTTAAATATCTTTCATTATAAGCTTTGTTTTAAAGTCTATATTTCCTCTGATATAAGTATTGCTACCTCAGTATTCTTATTTCCATTTAGATTAAACATCTTTTTCCATCCTCACTTTCAGTCTGTGTGTGTATGTTTTACCCTGAAGTGAATATTTTTTAAGCACATAGATGGGTCTTGTATTTAATCCAATCAATTTCATTTTGTCTTTGGCTGGAATTTAGTCCATTGACATTTAAAGTGATTTATTATAGGTATATATTTGTTGCCACTTTGTTACTTGTTTCTTTTTCTTTTTTGGTTATTTCTATAGTTCTTCACTGTTATTTTCTTCTTTCAGTTTCTTAGCTTTTGATTTGATGATTTTTTTTTCATAGCCTGCTTATGCTCCTTTCTCTTTTATTTTGTATATATGTTTTAAGTTTTTAATTTTTGATTGCTATGGGGTTTGTATACATTGACTGGTAACTATATTTGCTTATTTTAAACTGATAGTAATTTAAGTTTAAACACATTATAAAAGGTCTGCATTTTTTATTCCCTCTCCCATGTTTTGTGTTTTTGGTGTCCTATTTTATATCTTCATGTTACCCCTTTAACTATTTATTGTAGTTACTATTGATTTTATACTTTTTTTGTCTCTTAATCTTCATATTAGCTTATTTAAATGATAAATTTACATATAGCCTTCAACATATATTTGCCTGTACTAGTATTTTCGCTTTCCTGTTGATTCTTACCTCTTGTTGCTCCCTTTTCTTTTCCACTAGAGAAGGCCCTTTAACATTTCTTTTAGGGTAGGTTTGGTATTGATGATATATTTTAGTTTTTGTTTGTATGAGAACAAGGTAGATTCTTATGACTTCTTGTTAATGGTCTGCTAGCTGAGTAAGTAGGATACTTTCCATCTGCCTTCCATAAAAAAGAATGTAAGATGGTAACAATAACCCTATATGCAAAAAAAGAAAAAGAGACTCAGATGTATAGAACAGACTTGTGGACTCTATGGGAGAACCCGGGGGTGGGATGTTTCAAGAGAACAGCATCGAAACATGTATATCTAGGGTGAAACAGATCACCAGCCCAGGTTGGATGCATGAGACAAGTGCTCAGGCCTGGTGCACTGGGAGGACCCAGAGGGATGGGGTGGAGAGGGAGGTGGGAGGGGGGACTGGAATGGGGAATACATGTAAATCCATGGCTAATTCAATGTATGACAAAAACCACTGCAATGCTGTAAAGTAATTAGCCTCCAACTAATAAAAATAAATGGAAAAAAAAAAAAAAGAATGTAAGAGCACATGATGATGTAGATTCCTACTGTTATATGCTTGAATGAAATTGTTTACAAAAGAAAAAAATAGACTGGCTTTTCCATTGTCCTAAAGAATGATATTTCAAAGAGAGTGCTAGATGTGAATACCTTAAGAAAGAGTTTGCCATGTTTTCTCATGTTTATGGATTACCTTTCCTTTAAACTATGTCTAGGGAACAAACTGAAACATTTTTTATGTTCATTTTCTATTTTATAGCCTTTAATATGGAAAATAAGCAGTCTCTGAAGCGGGCCAAGTTGCATGCTTACAGGCATTTCTTGTAACTTGTAATATCGCCCTGCCTGAAATGATAGCGATATATTCTTTACTTAACTTTACAAACTTGCAGGTTTTATTTTTAAAGAATACAAAAGAACTGAATAACACAGACTTGAAATGAAATAATGTTGCCATGGATAATGTGAAAGCAATCATTTTGTAATGTGTAATTCATTTCTTTCTTGTTTCTTGTCTGGATTGTTCCGAGTTTTCACTCCAGCTGGAATCATCATTGTTCTCATGCAGACAGTGTGGCCAGTCACATGTGGAAGAACAAAAAGCAACTCGATTAACTAGTGATTATTTTACATCCATGATTTCCTCATTGACTTTTATTTCCTTTCTTCTAAAACTTTCTTTGCATTAATTTGTATTTGGGGTGATAAAGGTTATCAAATGTCCTATGAAGAGAGCAATTTGTAGAATAAGATTGGGGCACAAAGCTGGATTTGTACAAAGACTTGAAAGAAGTGAGGAATTTGCCTGATAGGGTGTGGTTAAGTTTATCACAGGAAAGGAAATAACTAGTTTGAAGGTGGGAAGTGTGCTCATTGAGGTGGAGGTGGAGTAACCTGGAGAAAATTATGTAAATGGGGAAGGGTATTAGAAAATGAGATCAAAGGACTGTCCTAAGGCTTTCACCCAAAATGAAATAGAGGTATATGCAGGGCTTTGAACAGAGGAGTGATGTGAATTTATATTTTTTAAATGGTTATTCTTGGATATTGACTGAGAATAGCTCTAGGGAGGCAAGGTGGAAAGAGAAAGCCAGCTATGCTAGGGCAGGGATGATGGTGGTGATAAATGGTTGCATCTAGGTGTATTTTGAATGAAGAGCTAACAGGATTCCTGAAAATTTGGTTGGGACTATAATGGAAATAGAGTCAAAGGGGACTCTGAGGTTGACTTGAACAAACAGAAGGATAGAATCATCATTATATGACTTAGGGTTCATCATATTCTGGATGATCCTGAATCACCTTTCAGATTCCACCCTCCAGTTTTCTGTTTTGAACACTTGTTGTGACTTTTTAAATTCCTCATTCTCCCTGTGTCTCTTACTGTGTGAAGTACTTTGTTTCTTGACCTCCTTTATTCCTTTTTATACTTAGATTTATTATTACTTCTGTCCTTATTTCCTTCCCTTTCCTGTTGTATCAACTATTTTAACATCAGTGTGCTTAACTCCACACCCATGACCTTCCACTTAGTTATCTTGAATATAAAACTGTATAGGTGGTCCAGTTATTCATCCTGAGAATCTTTTACATGATTCTACGGATTGCCAAATCGGGCTACAGATTGCCAAATAAAAGGCTAAATTGCTCAGGCTGATAGGACCACATTCACATTTTCCTACTTTATTGGGACCATTGGCAAAGTGTTTTTTCCTGCCACTTGAGGAAACTCATATTCCCCTAAACTTTTAAATTGTCAGTACATACCTTTCACTCACTGCATGAAGATGATAGATGCCATCAGAAACTGATGATCTCAACTACATTCATATCCACATCTTCACAAGTACATATGCACCCCAAAAAGTAGTTTCTTCACCTAATCATGGCTAATGTTTGAACCTGAACTTCAGATCCTATTCCTTCAGAACTTTGCTACAGTTTCTCCATCTTGCAGATCTCACCTTTCATGTCACTCTATAAAAGAGGTTCAAGTCTTCCTCTGAAAAAAAAAGAAAAATATAGCTATCCCCTCTAGATAATACCCTAGTGCTCTCTTTACATTCAAAGCTAACTTTATTTATAAGACAGTTTACATTTGCTTTCCTTCTTTTCCAAACTTCAAGTACCATCTAAATGACTGTCACTTGAATTTAGTTGCAGCACTTGACAGAACATACTTACTGACATCATCTGTAGCCTCTTAGGATTCCATCTCTTTCTAGAATCCTAGAATCTGGCACTAATGACCCTTTCTTACTGACACTCCTGGTTTAAATGGTTTCCTTGATGTATGACTGTTTTAACTATGTCTTTTGATTTGTGCACTCTGATGCATTGATATCTAGACCATGTTGACCCAGGAGAGACTGTTCTTCTCAGGATAACCAATTTCTAGAGAAGCATCTCATTCAAATGTCAACCAGTCCATCTAGAGCCCACATCCCCAACCACCTCCTCTATCTATCTCTCATATTCCTGGCCACTGCTCATCTACCCTAATCACTCCTGGACCAGGGACCAGACAACTAGGAACAGGCCCTCTGCCCCAGAGCCAGAGCCTGATTAAATGATTCAAACTATACAATCCTAGACCCACTTAGCCTGCCTCATCTGTTCCTTCCCACTGAAACCACAGTGAAAACCCTTCTCCACATTTCCCCACTCCCCCTGTCTCCTGATGGACCATAGTGCTTCCTCAGATGCCCACCCACTATAGCATGGCACCTCCCCATTAGGATCTGTGATTATAATAAGCTGTCTTTTCAATGGCAGTTCTCTCCTGGCCTGTTGCCCTTGTCAAACCTAGAAAGTAACATAACACTGACTTTCTTGGTTCTCCTTTATGACCATTTTCTTCAATTTTTTTTTTTTTGAGTTCCTCTTCTGATGTGCACTTAGAATTGACAAAGGATTAATCTCCAAAATATACAAGCAGCTCATACAACTCAATGCCAGAGAAACAAACAACCCAATCAAAAAGTGGGAAAAAGACCTAAACAGACATTTCTCCAAAGAAGACATGCACATGAGAAGATACTCAATATCGCTCATTATTAGAGACATGCAAATCAAAACTACAATGAGATATCACCTCATACCAGTCAGAATGGCTGTCATCAAAGAGCCTACAGATAATAAATGCTGGAGAGGGTGTAGAGAAAAAGGAATGCTCTTGCATTGTTGGTGGGACTGTAAATTGATACAGCCACTTTGGAAGATGGTATGGACATTCCTTTAAAAAAAAACTAGGAATAAAACCACCATATGATCCAGCAATTCCACTCCTAAGCATATAGCCTGAGGAAACCAAAATTGAAAAAAAAACACCTGTATCCCATTGTTCATTGCAGCACTATTTACACCAGCTAGAACATGGAATAGCTAGACGTCCATCGACAGATGAATGGATAAAGAAGTTGGAATGGAATTACACAGTGGAATATTACTCAGCCATAAAAAAGAATACTTTTGAGCCAGCTCTAATGAAGTGGATGAATCTAGAACCTATTACACAGAGTGAAGTAAGTCAGAAAGCGAAAGATAAATATTGTATTCTAATGCACATATACAGAATCTAGAAAAATGGTACTGAAGAATTTACTTACGGAGAGACAGACATAAAGAATAGACTTGTGGGCATGGGGAGAGGGGAGGAGAGAGTGAGATGTATGGAAAGAGTAACATAGAAACTTACATTACCATATGTGAAGTAGATAGCCAATGGGAATTTGTTGTATGGCTAAGAAACTCAAACAGGGGATCTGTATCAACCTAGAAGGGTGGGATAGGAGAGGAGTTCAAAAGGGAGGGGATATATGTTTATCCATGGCTGAAAAAAAATTGAGTATAAATAGTTTATACATGAGTGATCCCAAAACCCACATCCACAGGGTACTCCTGTTTTTCATTGTTTTGTGACAGAGGATACGAATAATCCTAGTCCACTGTGCCTACTATGGTTTAGCTAATCCCTATGTCCTATCCCCTAGTCATTATCAATATGCTTTAGTCATACTCATAGTCTAGTTATGCTCAGTATGGTTCCTTGCTTGTATTTAATATTATCTCCCCTTAGAATTCCTTGTATGCATATTCTAAAACAGAATTTGTTGTTTTATACTAAAATTTATCTGCTTCATGGAATTCATGGTAGTCATTATATAAATGATTGTTAAATTTTTAATCTTCCACGTTAGTTAGATGCATCATTATATAATGAATCACCCATATATGAAGCTAATGATCATGACTAACTTCTCCTCTTTCATCCTACACGTCACATCTTATTCATTATAAAATTCTGCTTGGCTCTTTAATTGCTTTCTAACTGGTCCCTTCTCTACTCCGTCATCCCTAAATCTATTCTCTAAACTACCACACCAAGGGGATTTTCTAAAAGTAACTCTGCTTATGAGATATTAACACACATTAAAAACTTCTTACAATACATGAACCATGAACTTCCAGATGTTCAAGCTAATTTTAGAAAAGGCAGAGGAACTGGAGATCAAATTGCCAACATCTGCTGGATCATCGAAAAAGCAAGAGAGTTCCAGAAAAAAACATCTATTTCTGCTTTATTTATTATGGCAAAGCCTTTGACTGTGTGGGTAACAACAAACTGGAAAATTCTGAAAGAGATGGAAAGACCAGACCACCTGACCTGCCTCTTGAGAAATCTGTATGCAGATCAGGAAGCAACAATTAGAACTGGACATGAAACAACAGACTGGTTCCAAATAGGAAAAGGAGTACATCAAGGCTGTATATTGTTACCCTGCTTATTTAATTTATATGCAGAGTACATCATGAGAGATGCTGGGCTGGATGAAGCACAAGCTGGAATCAAGAATGCCAGGTGAAATATCAATAACCTCAGATATGCAGATGGCACCACCCTTATGGCAGAAAGTGAAGAATAACTGAAGAGCCTTGTAATGAAAGTAAAAGAGGAGAGTGAAAAAGTTGACTTAAAGCTCAACGTTCAGAAAAGTAAGACCATGGCATCCAGTCCCATCACTTCATGGTAAATAAATGGGGAAACAGTAGACACAGTGGCAGACTTTATTTTCTGGGGCTCCAAAATCACTGCAGATGGTGACAGCAGCCATGAAATTAAAAGACGCTTACTACTTGGAAGGAAAGTTATGACTAACCTAGAGAGCATATTCAAAAGCAGAGACATTACTTTGCCAACAAAGGTCGATCTAGTCAAGGCTATGGTTTTTCCAGTATTCATGTACGGATGTGAGAGTTAGATTATAAAGAAAGCTGAGCACCGAAGAATTGACGCTTTTGAACTGTGGTGTTGGAGAAGATTCTTGAGAGTCCCTTAGACAGCAAGGAGATCCAACCAGTCCATCCTAAGGGAGATTAGTCCTGGGTGTTCATTGGAAGGACTGATGCTGAAGCTGAAACTCCTGTACTTTGGCTACCTGGTGCAAAGAAGTGACTCATATGAAAAGACCCTGATGCTGGGAAAGTTTGAAGGCTGGAGGAGAAGGGGATGGCAGAGGATGAGATGGTTGGATGGCATCACCAACTCAATGGACATGAGTTTGGATAAACTCTGGGAGTTTGTGATGGACAGGGTAACCTGGAGTGCTGCAGTCCATGGGGTCGCAGAGAGTCGGACACGACTGGGTGACTGAACTGAACTTTCAACATAAGGTCTGGACTCCTAGGCATTATATGATCTAGCAAACAATTTTCAAATTGATCTAAACTACAGAATTATCTATGCAGTCCAAAGAAGAGGTCTGTGAAGCTGTATTTTTGAAATAATTTCTAAGACAATTCGAATGATCATTCAGGTTTGAAAATGATAAAAGCCGCCTATTCTTTTCAACGTATTTTTTTCAATATTCTGCGCCATCTTGCATGCGTGCTTAATTATGCCTGGTGCTTTGAGACCCCATGGGTTGAAGCCCAGCAGGCTCCTCTGTCCAAGAAATTTTCCAGGCAAGAATACTGGAGTGGGTTTTCATTTGACATACTTGAAATTCCCTGAGAGATTCTCATGTCTACAAAGACTGCAAACACCATCTTTTCACTCTGTTTCTCAGATCCTTTTCTCTCAATGCCTTGAGATAGGATACCATTGTATCATCTATAAAAAAGAGCTGACTGCCCTTCCACATTACCCTATCAGACAGAGTTTAGCATTACTTTCTTCTGTGAACTCAGAGCTATTTACACTTAATTCCATTTAAATTATTAACATATTAATTTTTTAAATTAACATTTTCAGTTTAGTAAAGGGAAATTTTTTTCCCACATAGATTTTAATGTTTTAACCATTTTTAAGTGTTACATTATTGTGTATTCACAATATTCACATTATTGTGTAACCAATTCCCAGAATTCTTTTTATCTTGCATGACTAAACTATGTACCCATTGTTGTGCAAAAGCTTTTAAGTTTAATTAGGTCCCATTTGTTTATTTTTGCTTTTATTTCCAATGTTCTGGGAGGTGGGTCATAGAGGATCCTGCTGTGATTTATGTCGGAGAGTGTTTTGCCTATGTTCTCCTCTAGGAGTTTTATAGTTTCTGGTCTTACATTTAGATCTTCAATCCATTTTGAGTTTATTTTTGTGTATGGTGTTAGAAAGTGTTCTAGTTTCATTCTTTTACAAGTGGTTGACCAGTTTTCCCAGCACCCCTTGTTAATGAGGTTGTCTTTTTTTCCATTGTATATCCTTGCCTCCTTTGTCGAAGATAAGGTGTCCATAGGTTCGTGGATTTATCTCTGGGCTTTCTATTCTGTTCCATTGATCTATATTTCTGTCTTTGTGCCAGTACCATACTGTCTTGATGACTGTGGCTTTGTAGTATAGTCTGAAGCCAGGCAGGTTGATTCCCTCAGTTCCACTCTTCTTTCTCAAGATTGCTTTGGCTATTCGAGGTTTTTGGAATTTCCATACAAATTGTGAAATTATTTGTTCTAGTTCTGTGAAGAATACCTTTGGTAGCTTGATAGGGAGTACATTGAATCTATGGATTACCTTGGGTCATATACTCATTTTCACAATATTGATTCTTCCAATCCATGAACACGGCGTATTTCTCCATCTATTTGTGTCCTCTTTGATTTCTTTCATCAGTGTTTTATAGTTTTCTATATATAGGTCTTTTTTTTCTTTAGGTAGATATACTCCTAAGTATTTTATTCTTTTTGTTGCAATGGTGAATGGTATTGTTTCCTTAATTTCTCTTTCTGTTTTCTCATTGTTAGTGTATAGGAATGCAAGGGATTTCTGTGTGTTAATTTTATATCCTGCAACATTACTGTATTCATTGATTAGCTTTAGTAATTTCCTGGTAGAGTCTTTAGGGTTTTCTATGTGGAGGATCATGTCATCTGCAAACAGTGAGAGTTTTACTTCTTCTTTTCCTATCTGGATTAGTTTTATTTCTTTTTCTGCTCTGATTGCTGTAGCCAACACTTCCAAAACTATGTTGAATAGTAGTGGTGAGAGTGGACACCCTTGTCTTTTTCCTGACTTTAAGGGAAATGCTTTCAGTTTTTCACCATTGAGGATAATGTTTACTGTGGGTTTGTCATATACAGCTTTTATTATGTTGAGGTATGTTCCTTCTATTCCTGCTTTCTGGAGAGTTTTTATCATAAATAGATGTTGAATTTTGTCAAAGGCTTTTTCTGCATCTATTGAGACAATCATATGGTTTTTATCTCTCAATTTGTTAATGTGGTGTATTACATTGATTGATTTGTGGATATTAAAGAATCCTTGCATTCCTGGGATAAAGCCCACTTGGTCATGATGTATGATCTTTTTAATATGTTGTTGGATTCTGTTTGCTAGAATTTTGTTCAGGATTTTTGCATCTATGTTAATCAGTGATATTTGCCTGTAGTTTTCTTTTTTTGTGGCATCTTTGTCTGGTTTTGGTATTAGGGTGATGGTGGCCTCATAGCATGAGTTTGGAAGTTTGCCTTCTTATGCAATTTTCTGGAAGAGTTTGAGTAAGATAGGTGTTAGGTCTTTTCTAAATTTTTGGTAGAATTCAGCTGTGAAGCCATCTGGTCCTGGGTTTTTGTTTGCTGGAAGATTTCTGATTACAGTTTTGAGTTCTGTGCTTGTGATGGGTCTGTTAAACCCAGAGGGATGGGATGGGGAGGGAGGCAGGAGGGGGGATTGGGATGGGGAACACATGTAAATCCATGGCTGATTCGTCAATGTATGGCAAAAACCGCTACAGTATTGTAAAGTAATTAGCCTCCAACTAATAAAAAAAAAAAAAGAAAGGAAGAAAAAAATAAACTATGTACCCATTAAATAATAACTCTCCATTCCTCCCCACATACCACCGCCCCAAGCCCCTGGCCCTTATCATTTTACTCTTTAATCTCTATGAATTTGCTACTCTGGATACTTCATGAAAGTGGAATCATGTACTATTTGCCTTTTTATAGCTGATTTATTTCACTTGGAATAATATCTCAAGGTCCAACCACATGTAGCATGTGTCAGAATTCCCTTCCTCCTAAGTCTGGATAATATTCCATTGTACGTGTATATACCATGTTTTGTTTATCCATTTCACTTACTGCAGGACATAGCTTCTGGCTTTTGGCTACTGTGATAATGCCGCTATGAACATGGGGGTGCAAATACCTGTTCAAGTCCCTGCCTTTACTTCTTTTGTGTCTGTACCCAAAAATGGAATTGCTGAATGCTGTGGTAACTCTATATTTAACTTTTGAGTAATTGCCATACTGTTTTCCACTGTGGCTGCACCATTTTGCATTTCCCCCAGCAGTGCACAAAGGTTTTAATTTCCCTACACTATTAGGCTATTAGGGTTCTCCTGAGAAACAGAACTGATAGAATAAATGCACCGTATATATGTGTGTGTGTGTGTGTGTGTGTGTGTGTGTGTACATGTATAAATGTATATTTTCCCTTCATTTTAAGAAATTGCCTCATGTGGTTGTGGCGGTTGGCAAGTCCACAATTTGTAAAGCAGACCAGGAGATTGTAGACCCAGAGAGGAATTGGCACAGCAGTTTGAGTCCTAAGGCAGTCTGTTGGTGGAATCCACTCTCCTTGAGAAGAGAGTGTCATTTTCCTATTCAGGTTTTCAACAGATTGGATGATGTCCATCCACATTAAGACTCAAAGTCTACTGACTAATGTTAATCTCATCTATAATGATGTTTTACCTAATATCTGGGTATTATGGCCTACCCAGGTTGACATATAAAATGAACCCCCATCCTAACATTTGTTATTTTCTGATTGAGATAGTTTTCATCTGTGTTTGTGTTGTTAATAATAACTGTCTTTAAGGATGTGAAGGGATATCATTGTGGTTACACTGCTCCCTTCTAGTAGAGTTTATAACCAACTGAGAAGACTAAATCAAAAGTAAGTTTATGACTCTTTTACCATCATTTTCACCCAAATATTTACGTTTGCAACATTGATTACTGTTATTGTAATTCCAGAAATTTAGCTTTGCTCATTTTTAAACTGAGTTTTATTGCTGCTGCTGCTGCTGTTGTTGCATTGTAGGAGCTCTTTATGTATTTTGAAAGTTAATCCTTTATCAGATATGTGATTTGCAAACATATACTCCCATTCTGTGGTTTGCCTTTTTACTTTGTGAAAAGTGTCCTTTGATACACAAAAGTTTTTTTTTTTTTTAATTAGAGAATAATTACTTTGCAATATTGTGATGGTTTTTGCCATACATCAACCTGAATCAGCCATATATATATATATATATATATATACACACACACATACATACACACACACACACACACACACACACACATATATATATATATATATATATATATATATATATATTCCCTCCCTCTTGAACCCCTGAGTTTGATATATGCACAAAAGTTTTAAATGTTGTTATGGCTCAATTTATTGTTGTTGGTATAGCTTGTGCTTTTGGTGTTATATCCCAGAAATCATTGCCAAATCCAAAGTCATGAAGATTTCTCTCTGTTTTCTTCTAAGACATGTATAGTTTTAACCCTTCCATTTAGATCTTTGATCCAAGAACATCTATTATTTATTCATAAATCTGTTTAGACACCACACGCTTAGAGATAACATCAAAGTGGGAGGCTTTTTATTTTTATATCTCCAAGCTTGAAATGCTATGCCTGATAATAAGCTCTTAATAAATGTTTGAGAATTTCAAAATAAATGGTTAATAATAAAAAATGAAAATAGTAACTTCTTCCTGTATTGGGTGTAGTTCTCAGCATTTTAAACTATTTAACTTATTTGATCCTCACCAAACACCTATAACTGAAAAAACGGAAACATTGAGATGTTAACTTACTTGGCCAAGATCACATCAATGCTGGGTGAAAAACCTTGGGATTCACGAGCATATATATTAAATGTTGAACCAATTTAGAACAGTATGATCTGCTAGATGGCAAACAGAGTGCAGCCTAGGTTCACAAATTTGGCTTAGCATCATAATTGCTTAGAAGAGCTTTAAAAAGTAGATTCTTGAACTATACCCCAGACCTACTGAGATACTGATAACTGGTATTTTAAAAATCATCTTGTGGAGTTTTCATGCAGTCAGCCTGACATCTGCCTAAGCAAAATGTTTTGTGAATCACTGAACACTGAGCTTGCTCATTTGGGCTGATACACGAAATGAACAGCAAGCCCTTGGGAATAGATCCTTGTTGCTTCTCAGTTAGTCAAAGTGTCTGCTTCCATGAGAAATTATGTTATTTGACTAAATGAGGAGTGCTTTGGGGATCTGTAGAGTTCATTTTGCTGGGGAGCATTACTGCCATTGAGAGATAATAGAAGGGTATGAAAGCAATGTAGGGCCTAAGCCTGTATAGTGAGACCTGAACTGGATGAGTATGTAAATTTAGCTGTGCAAATCACATAGAAGGGAAGTGTAAAGAAGAGTCTGTAGACACTCTAAACAACCTTCAATAGCAGGCAGATCTTTTCTTTTCTTTTCTTTTTTTAATGAGCAAAGGAAAAAAACTTGTGTGAATCAATTAATGACTAAGTAAAGGATGAATGAATCAACCCTACATCCTTAAATATTACAGATATAATGTCTCAATAAGCAGTGCGGTGACTCCAAATTAAGCTCTCAAGTATCTTTTCTTACCAAGGATTATCCTGCCTATAAAGCCCAGAAAACTTTTCAAAAGGTTGGGGAATGTGGAGCTTTATTTTCAGTTAGTGCAGACAAGCCATGTATGTACCTACAACAGAAAGAAACCTCCTCTTTCCAGAACCTGAACTTGAAGTGGACCCCTAAGAACTGGACATTGTATTATTATAAATAATAGCACATTTAGCCAAAGTAGTAGCCACCTGTGTCCAGGCAACATTCCTCATTCTTATTTCTTTGTTGTTGTTCAGTTACTCAGTTGTGCCCAACTCTTTGCCACCCCATGGACTATAGCACTCCAGGCTCCTCTGTCCTTCACTATTTCCTGGAGTTTGCTTAGACTTGTGTCCATTGAGTTGGTGATGCCTTACAACCATCTTATCCTCTGTCACTCCCTTCTCCTCTTACCCTCAATCTTTCCCAGCATCAGAATATTCTCCAGTGAGTCAACTCTTCACATCAGATGGCCAGATCATTGGAGCTTCAGCTTCAGCATCAGTCCTTCAGTGAATATTCAGAGTTGATTTCCTTTAGGATTGACTGGTTTGGTCTTCTTGCCATCCAAGAGACTCTCAAGAGTCTTCAACAGCACAATTTGGAAGCATCAATTCTTCAACTTCAGCCTTCTTTATGGTCCAACTCTCACATCTGTACATCTTATTTCTCAACATCCATACATTCTTAGCTCTGGTAGAATCTAAAGTGCCTCATTTTAAAACCAGGAGTAAAAGAATCAAACCAGCAGTATTTATGGAATAATAATAAATATATCAATTGCTTTGATTCTTTGAGATATGAGATAATCAGAAAATCATTTCCTTACTTCCTTATGTGGGTTTGGATTGCATTGATTCTGAAAATTAATGTTTTTCACTGAAAAAATATATATAAGACAGAGGGAAAGAGACAAAGAGCTCAATAATTCCAAACTGGGTAGCTAGTGTGTGTGTCTAAGCATTAGTAGAGAGATAGACTCAAAGATAAAAATTCCACTCAGGAAAATTGGGAGAATGTGAAGATGAAGCTAATTGAAATCGCAGTAGAGGAGGGCTGCAAGGAGAATATATGGCAGGACTTGGAGTGTCATGAGGGATGGTTTATGGTCCTGCTATCACATACTCAATTCTTGGCATCTGGTCCTACCACTTCATGGCAAATAGATGGGGAAACAATGGAAACAGTGAGAGACTTTATTTCTGGGGGCTCCAAAATCACTGCAGTCATGAAATTAAAAGACACTTGCTCCTTGGAAGAAAAGTTATGACCAACCTAGATAGCATATTATAAAGCAGAGACATTACTTTGCAACAAATGTCTGTGTAGTCAAACTATGGTTTTTTCAGTAGTCATGTATGGATATGAGAGTTGGACTATAAAGAAAGCTGAGCACCAAAGAATTGATGCTTTTGAACTGTGGTGTTGGAGAAGACTCTTGTGAGTCCCTTGGACTGCAAGGAGATCCAACCAGTCCATCCTAAAGGAAATTAGTCCTCAATATTCATTGGAAGGACTGATGCTGAAGCTGAAACTCCCATACTTTGGCCACCTGATGCGAAGAACTGACTCTTTGGAAAAGACCCTGATGCTGGGAAAGATTGAAGGCAGGAGGAGAAGGGGACAACAGAGGATGAGATGGCTAGATGGCATCACTAACTCAATGGACATGAGTTTAAATATTGGTGATGGACAGGGAAGCCTGGCATGCTGCAGTCCATGGGGTCGCAAAGAGTTGGACACGACTGAACAGCTGAACTGAACTGGATCACATACTCTCCTTTCCCAACTGTTAGACTGAATGAATATATTCTAGAAGGAAAACATAGAGTATGGATGGGTATGAGATGGGAGACTTTAAAAAACTAAAATAAAAGGTGAGTGAAGCTTTGAATATTGGAAGAAAAACACACATTGGAGAGTAGATAAGATCTGAGGATACAAAGTCAAGATTCAAACAGAGGTGACCTCACAAAGGACCCACCTGTGAAAACTTTAACACTCTTTGTACTTTTCTCCTAGGTTATGGGAAACATCATATTATTGTGCATCTTTAAGTTTCCTGCCTCCGGTGTTGTGATATATTTTATTTTATCTGTATGTCTTGTATAAAGAGAGTATACCATTCAATGAAACATTTTGGCTGTGTCATCCAAGCAACTTTAGTTTATAAACAAGATAAAATTTTTTAACATTTTTAAGTTCTGAGTGCAAGCCCCATCAAAGCAAATCTCTGAAATTGTGTATCTTTAAATGTCCCAATAATTCCAATACACTACATATTGGAATTGCTGTGTTTATCAGAAAAACATAGTATATTTTTCTAGTAATGAAAAGATGTGTAAAGATGGTATTGATGTATTGCATAGAGGACTGATTCTTATTTATTTTTAAAATAGCAAGGTATTTTATCATCCTCAAATATTGATTCAGGATTATAAGTATGCAGAGGGTCTCCTTATCCATGGAACAATTCCACAATTGCATTACATTTGACTTATAAAAATTAAGCTGTGCATTGATAAGAGTCTGTCATCTATTCACTTGCCTATTTTTCTTATAGTCTACCTTTAAATTTTATTATTTTAGTTTTTCTAAAATGATACAGATGCAATCTCTGCATTAAAAATAGACATTGATGAGGCAATAATCCACCCAAACTGATTTGCTTTGGCATATTTCTTCTGTCTGGGAGCTTCATATGCATCTGTGTTTATTTCCATGAAAATGCTCTTGATTACTAATCAAACATTTTTATTAATAATAAGTTAATATCTCTCCTAATGATTTTACATTTTGATGAAAATGTAAATGCTAGATGTAATTCTACACATGAATTTGTGTGCCTACTGTAAGAATCAAGTGTGCTTATGTGAACTGTTGAAAATGGTAAGACTTCAAACACAATATTATTATTTTCTTGTTCTCTTAATGAAAATAGTCCAGTTGACCCCTGAATGACAAGTTTGAACTGCATGGACCTACTTATATGTGAATTTTTTTCAGTAAATATATTGGAAGATTGTGGAGATTTGGAAAAAATAAAAGAAAAAAAGAAAAAACCAACAAAAACTTCCAGATGAACCACAAAGCCTAGAAACATTGAAAAACTAAGATAAAGTCAGTCATGTCATGAATGCATAGACTATATGTATATATGCAAATATATTTATTGACTGTTTATGTTATCAGTAAGGCTTCTGATCAATAGTATGATATTAATATTTAGGCTTTTTGGACCGTGAGGGTTCAGGACCTCTAACCCCCTGTCATTGTTTGAGTCATCAGCAATCCTATACATCTGTTTAATTCTGCATTTTCGGTCCCAAGTGGCATGTTACATTTAACTAGTGATAGACTTTCCCCACAAGTAGGGTGGACTGTTTTCTTAGAGTAAGGTCATAAGTCAAATAACATGTTTCAGTACTCATTACACTGTGCACACTCTTTATGCTGTGAACACTCTGGCACTACTAGCCAGGATTTTGCTAGGTTTCTGTGAGACTCAGTCCTAGGCTCTCTTCCTATGTTCTCCTTCTCTATAGGTCATTCAGTTCAAACCCTCAACATATCAAACCCCCCTCTTTTTTTTTTTTTTTTTTAGCCTAGACATATCAACATTTCCAATCTGAAATTTTGGATTTCAAATTGTTCAAAACTAATCTCATAAAATCCATTTCTTCCTCTCTTACTCCAAACCTGGTCATTGTCCAATAAATAAAGAATGGAATCACCAAACTCCTAGCCACACAAGCCAGAGACCTTGCAGTTTTCCATTACCTTAAATCTTATATAGAAAATGCCAAATGTTTTCCTTATTATTATCTTAAAAATACTTTGAATTCCAACAATAATCTATCATCATATTTCATGTCCAAGTTACCCTCTTGGGAATAGCCACCCAATCAGTTTGCTTCTACCCAGTATACTCTTTTCCCCAGGGTCATTCTCTATACTGTATCCACAGTAATCCTTTCAAATAAAAATCTTAACATGTCATTCAGTGCCCACCTGGCCAAGTACCTGTCCAAACTTACCCAATTTAAAGCATTCTTATTCTACTGCTTTTCTATTTGTAAACATTTTAATTTTTAGAGCAATTTTAAATATACAGCAAAATTGAAAGGAAGACAGAGTTCTTGTATGTTCCTTGTTCCCACATACAAATCTTTTCCACAATATCAACTCTCACCCGGAGTGGTACATTTCTTACAATTGATAGACCTAATTTGACATGTAATGATCATTCAAAGGTCATAGTTTACATCAGAGTTCACTTCTGGTGTTGTGCATTCTATAGATTTGGGCAGCTGTGTAATGAGAAAGTGTTAGTTATTCAGTAGTCTTGGGCTCTTTGTGATTCCATGGATAGAGGAGTCTCCTCTGTTCATGGGATTCTCCAGGCAAGAATATTGGAGTGGGTAGCCATTCCCTTCTCCAGGGGATCTTCCCGACTCAGGGATCAAACCTAGGTCTTCTGCATTGCAGACAAATCCTTTACTGTCTGAGTCACTGCAGAAGCCCTATGTAATGACCTGTATCCATGATTGTGCTATCACACAGAGTAATTTCACTGCCCTTAAAATCCTGTGTGCTCTACCTGTTCATCCCCACCTTCCTCATCCCCTCTCGATCACCAGTCTTTATACTGTCTCAGTAGATTTGCTTTTCCAGAATGTCAGAGAAGGAATCATACAGTATGTAACCTTTTCTGGTTGGCTTCTTTCACTTCATAATATGCAGATTCCTCCATATCTTTTGATGGCTTAATAGCTGATTTCTTCTTAGCACTGAATAATATTACATTATCTGGATATACCAGTTTATTTACCCATTTACCTATTGAAGCACACCTTGGTGCCTCCAAAACTTGAGAATTATGAATAAAGCTGCCATAAGCATAAGTGTACAGGCTTTTATAAGAACAGAAGTTTTGGGCTCATTTGGGTAAAAACTAAGGATTGCTATTGCTATATTTTATGGTAAGAGTATGTTTAGTTTTGTAAGAAACCGATAAATGATTTTCCAATGTGGCTGAACTATTTTGCATTCCCACAAAGAATGAATGAGGATTCCTGTTCCTCTATATCCTTGCTACAATTTGGTGTTGTCATTGTTCTGAATTTTGGCCACTCTGATTAATAGGTGCATGTGTCCTATGTACATAGGTAATATCTTATTGTTTTGCATTTTCCTGATGACATAATATGAAGTATCTTTTAAATGCTCATTTGCCATCTTTTCTGGCAAGTTATTTCAATGTCTTTGGTCCATTTTTCAAAATGGGTGGTTATTTTCTTATTTTCTAGTTTAACAATTCTTTGCATATTTTGTAAAGAAACAGTTTTTTGGCAATCAAGTGATGCCTCTGAATGTTTTGTACAAATAATGTTTTTTATTTTATTTTTTAAAATTGATTTTTATGGGAATACAGTTGCTTTACAATGTTATGTTAGTTTCTGCCATACAGCAAAGTGAATCCATTATACATGTATGTACATATATACCCATACTTTTTAAGATTTCCTTCCCATTTAGATCATGGATCACTGAGTAGATTCCCTGTATGGTAGGTTCTCATTGTTGTTTAGTCTCTAAGTCATGTCTGACTCTGCAACCCCATGGAATGTAGCCCGCAAGGCTCCTCTGTCCATGGAATATCCCAGGCAAGAATACTGGATGGGTTTCCATTTCCTTCTCCAGGGGATCTTCCCACCCCAAGGATCAAATCCATGTCTCATTCTTGGCAGGTGGCAGATTCCTTACCCCTGAGCCACCTGGGAAGTCCAGGTTCTCATTAGGTTACCTATTTTATACACGATGGTGGTGGTTTAGTCGCTAAGTCATGTCCGACTCTTGTGACCCCATGGACTGTAGCCTGACAGACTTCTCTGTCCATGGGATTCTCCAGGCAAGAATACTGGAGCGGGTTTCCTTCTCCAGGGGATCTTCCCGACCCAGGGATTGAATCCTGGTCTCCTGCATTGCAGGCGGATTGTTTACCAACTAAGCTACAAGGGAAGTCTCTATGTATTTTATACACAGTAGTGTATAAATCCCAGTCTTCTCTGTTCATCTCACCCCCCCATAACACTATTTTTATCAGATGAGTCTTTGGCAGATATTTCCTCCTTGTCTGTGGCTTGTCTTCTCAATCACTTAATACTGTCTTTTGCAGAACAGATTTTTTTGTTTTGTTTTAATAAAATCCAGCTTCTCAATTATTTTTTGTACTGTGCCTTGGATGTTTTATCTAAAAATTCCTTGCCAAACCCATACTTCATTCTGGGTTTTCTCTTACGTTATCATCTGAGAGTTTTATTGTTTTGCACATTTTACCTTTAAGTTTATGACCCATTTTAAGTTAATTTTTGTTAAAACTCCAAGATATGTACCTAGTTTTTTTTTTTTTTTTTCTTTTAATGTGGATGAATGTCCAGTTGTTCTGGTATCATTTGTTATATTTTATTGCCTTTACTCCTTTGATCATGACTGGTTGACTATATTTAGAGAAATCGCTTTCTGGGTATTCTGTGTTATGTGTATGTGTGCTCAATCATGTCCAATTCTTTGTGAGCCCATGGACTGCAACCCCCCAGGCTCCTCTGTCCATTGAATTTTTCAGGCAAGAATACTGGATTGGGTTGCCATTCCCTTCTCTAGGGCATCTTCCCGACACAGGGATCTAACTGTGTCTGTTGCTTCTCCTGCATTGACTGGCAGATTCTTTTCCACTGTACCACCTGGCATCTGTGGCATACTGTGCCATCAGCATCTTACCTCTTTAACTTCTGTAGGTTTATAGTAAATTTTGAAATCTGGTAGTGTCAGTCCTCCAACTTTGTTATCTTCAATACTGTGTTGGCCAATCTTGGTCTTTTTCATCTCTGTATCAACTGTAGAATCAGTTTGTTAATATCCATGAAATAACTTGCTGGAATTTTGATTGGGATAGCTGAACCTATAGATCAAGTTGGGAAGAACTGGCATCCTGAAAATATTTCTATTTATCAACATGACGTACTTCTTCATTTATATAGCTCTTTTCTGATTTCATTTATCAGAGGTTTGTGATTTTCTTTGTATAGACCCTGTACATATTCTGTTAGAGTTATACCTAGGAATTTAACTTTTAGGGTTGCTAATGTAAATGTTATTATGTTTTTAATTTCAAATTCCACTTGTTCTTTGCTATGTAGGAAAACAACTGACTTTTGTATATTAACTTTTTACCCTGAAACCTTGCTATAACTACTTATTGGTTCCAGTAGTCTTTTTTAAAAATTTATTATTTTATGTTGGAGTATAGCCATTTAGCAATGTTGTGGTAGTTTCAGGTGTATAGCAAAGGGACTCAGCCATACATATACATGTATCTATCCTGCCCCAAACCCCCCTCCCATCTAGACTGCCACATAACTTCAAGAAGAGTTCCCTGTGATGTACAGTAGGTTCTTGTTGGTTATCCATTTTAAATATAGTAGTATGCCCAGGAGTCTTAGTTTTTTTTTTTTTAAGATTTTCTACATATATAATCATGTCATTTGCAAAGACAAAATTATTTATTTCTTTTCAACATGTATTCTTTTATTTTTTTGTTTTCCTACACTAGCCAGTGCTAGCAATACAATGTTGAAAAATAGTGAGAGGGGACATCATTGCCTGATTTGGATCTTAATGGGAAACTTTTTAAAAAAAAATCAAATTGAAGAGATTTCCCTATTTTCCTCATTGATGGAGAATTTTATCATGAAAGAGTGTTGGATCTTGTCAAAAGCTTTTTCTCCTTCTATTGAAATTATAAAGTAATTTTTTTTTAGCCTGTTAATATGATGTATTACACTAATAGATTTGTGAATGTTGAACCTGCCTTGCATATCAGGGGTACATCCCACTTAGTTGTGGTATATAATTCTTTTTAAGCTTTTAAAGATGCAATTTTCTAATATTTTGTAGAGGATTTCCACATCTATGTCCATGGAAGATTTTTGTCTGAAATTTTCTTTTCTTATAATGTCTTTGTCCAGTTTTGGTATCCAGGCAATGCTGGCCTCATAAAATGAGTTAGTATTCTTTGCTTCTGTCCTCTGAAATAAACTGTAGAAAATTTATATAATTTCTCTCTTAAATGTTTGGTAGAGTTCATCAGTGAATTCATTTGCAACTGATCCTTTCTTTTGGTGAAGTTTATTAGTTATTGATTGAATTTAGTTTATTTATAAACAGAGGCCTATTCAGGTTGTCTGTTTCTTCTTCTATGAGTTTTGGCAGCTGTATTTTCATGAAATTGGCCCGTATCATGTAGATTATCTAATCTATGATCACAGAGCTGTTCATAGCATCATCAATTATCATTTTAATGTGTATGGGGAAGTCTTTATTTCTACTTCACTTTTGAAGGATAGCTTTGCAGAGTACAGAATTCTTGGTTGGTACTTTCTTTTCTCTGTAAACTTTATTTCATGAAATTCTCTTCTTGCTTGTTTGTTTCAGATACAGGAAGGATTCTATATGACTTGAACACAGGTTACCAGTGAAAAGCAGGAGGAAATATATTTTAAAATGGTTACCCAGGGTCACATCATATAGGGAACACTAAAAACTTTAAATTTTATTTTTATTATTATGAGAAATTATCAGAAAATAATGACCAGGATGATAACACTTTGTGGATATATGTTTTGAAGAGATGGTATGAGCTCTTGCATAAACTGTAAACTGAGAGAGAAAGCTGAATAAGGCTAGGAAGATTTGCAGTTGTCTTTAGGGAAACCAGTTTGGCTTGGATTAAGGAGAAGGGGCTTCCCTGGTATCTCAGCTGGTAAGGAATCTGCCTGCAATGCAGGAAACTGTGATTCAATTTCTGGTTTTAGGAATTTCCCCTGGAGAAGGGATAGGCTATCCACTCTAGTATTCTTGGGCTCCCCTTGTGGCTCAGGCAGTAAAGAATATGCCTGCAATGTGGGAGACCTGGGTTTGATTCCTGGTTTGGAAAGATCCCTGGAGGAAGGCATGGCAACCCACTCCAGTATTCTTGCTTGGAGAATCCCCATGGTCAGAGGAGTCTGGTGGACTACAGTTCATGGGGTCACAAAGGGTTGGACACGACTGAGTGACTAAGCACAGCCCAGCACATGGAGGAGAATATACTAAGAACTGCATCTTATCACTTCAACACCAGATGTCCTGGGACAGGCACCCAGACATCCTCTGGTCTGTGAGCTGGAGGCAGTGATTATCATCGATTATATTGCCCTTCAACAGACTGCCTTTCCTCAGCATTTGTGTAAGTGGATCTGAGGAATTTTGTGAAGGGAAAATGGGAGAAAAACTGACTGACCAATATGAGTTCTAGACTGTGTGTGGTATAATATTCATGTCATAGCCTCATTCATTAGGAATCTGCAGTGGGCTTAGGAAACAAAATTTTACAAAGAACACATCCTGCCTTCATTTATCTGCTATGGTTGTTTGTGCATCCATGAACCCTCAGGAGCTATTTATGGGGTGGTGGTTGATGAATGGCAGAATCTTGGGTACCACATGTGCTGTGGTCAAAGAACAGCTTAATACCATTCCATTAACATAAAATATTATTTCTTTTATCTCTGTCTCTCTATTTCTTTAAATTTAGTTTTAATTGAAAAAAAATTGCTTTACAGAGTTGTGTTTATTTCTATTATACATCAGCATGAATCAACCAGAGGTGTGCACATGTCCCCTCCATCTCGAACCTCCCTCCCACCTCACACCTCATCCCACCCCTCTAGGTGTCACAGAGAACCAGTCTGAGCTCCCTGCTACACAGCAACTTCCCATTAATTATCTAACATACAAATTCTTTTGCATATTTTTGGCCACTATATTTATACCTATAACCTCCGAATATGAATATTGCTATTGCCTGCAAGAAGAAACTCCCAAACTGATTGAATGATGGATCATTTGGTGAGTAGCTCATTTGGTGAGTAATGCTCTCTCCATATCAGAACCGTAAAAGGACCTGGAGCAGGAAATGGCACTGTGTTCTCCCACTCCAGTATTCTTGCCTGGAAAATTCCATGGACAGCTTGGAAGGCTACAGTCCACGGGGTTGCAAAGAGTTGGATATGACTGAGCACACACACATAAAAAGACATCTCATTTCAGGAAGAAGAAACAGAAAAAGTAAGTCAGTAAAGAAGTTCAAGAAGTAGCATTTTAAAAGTATAGGATTTACAAAAAGACCAGTTTAATGTACTGCAATCATATGTAACAACTGAGTTGGTTACTACATGTCTGGCTAATCTAAGTGAAAGATGATATACATAAAACTATGATTCCTAAATTTTGCTGATTTATTCAACAATTTCTGCTAGTTCGTAAATGCCAGGCACTGTTTAGGAGCTGAGGTTAACAGCAGTTAAAATTTGGTCTCAAAAATACCTGGAAACTTGGGAGAAAACATAGATATTTCTATGTCTTAAGCCTGAATATTCTGCAACTGACTATAGCAAAATAATGTGGATTTTAAACGTTCCTAATATACAGCTTTAGTAACCAGCAGTATGAAATATAATTCTTAATATGTGATTGACAGCTAATTATCAAAATCATTTTCAAACTCTGAGAACAGCTATCAAGTTTATATTAATAAATATCATAGAAAGTCACAAGACATAAGCTATATTTCTTCCCTTCCTTTGGTCTTCATTGCTCATGGCATCAATATTGTAAACTACCTTTATTCTCCAAAGAATTATCTCTTTCAAGACATTCATCACTACCTCTGCTACATTACTTATGCACATTTTATTACTCAACAAAAAAAGAAATTAAATATCTAAAATGAAATTTGTATCATTTTAAGCTTTTAAATCTTTAAAACAAGGACATTCAGATCAAGCTCTGAGTTTATGGTCACTGTTTTCTTATCTATCTAGGCATTGTTCTGAATTTCAATCATGAAATACATAATATTCTAGCTAATATGCTTTAGTTTTTGATACAAAGTTACATAATTAATTATATGTAGAAAGCTGTAGATATAACAGTAGGGACATTTTTAAAATTAACCTAATTAGTATAATATTAAGTACAATAATATTAAATTCTAACTGATAAAAGTTTCATGTATTATAAATGACATGTTTAGGAATTAAACTTATTTGAAGAAAGATACTTTTGCACAACAAAGGAAACTATAAGCAAG
The DNA here is from genome assembly GCF_023699985.2 of Odocoileus virginianus. NCBI lineage: Eukaryota > Metazoa > Chordata > Mammalia > Artiodactyla > Cervidae > Odocoileus > Odocoileus virginianus. The sequence goes on from NC_069684.1 coordinate 60,101,719, forward strand.
GTGAAAAGACAGCCCTCAGATTGGGGGAAAATAATAGCAAATGAAGCAACAGACAAAGGATTAATCTCAAAAATATACAAGCAACTCCTGCAGCCAGTTCAAAATAAATGACCCAATCAAAAAAATGGCAAGAATCTAAACATGACAATTTAAGTAAGACATACGATGCTACAAATAAAAATTCTCAATCCTCATTACAGAAAAACGCAAATCAAAAACGCACATGAGTTTCATTTAGTACAGTTGGATGTGATGCTATCCAAATGTCTATTAAAAATTAAATTAGTTTGTTGATAAAGGAACCTCTAGCCACCGTGTGGGGAGGAATGACAAATTCGCCCACTCATCTCAATGCAGTTTTTTTTGTCTTTTAGAGCTGGGCAATAGACTCCATATGACCAAAGGTAAATCCCCTACTCTCCTTTTACACACATGCATGCAAAGCCAAAAGATGACAGAGAACCAATGTCATCGATGCAAGACTGTTATTACCAGAATAAGAATAGTTGCTTACAGAAATAGAATATAGTGAAGTTATTTTGAATATCAACATGAAATTTTAGCCAGCCATTAAAAAAAAAATCGAGTTTCTAATGAGATAGAGATAAACTGGGAACCAAAACATGGATCTCGAATTACCATGAAAGAATTAAAATACCGATTAAGAATCAATACTACAAACATAGAATGATGAATTTAAAAGCATGGAATGATAAAAACCATTTTTGCAAAACAGAAATCATAAAAGAACCAATGTAAAATCAGAGTGAAAATACATGGAGAATGGGAAAGGCAGAAGGTGGGCAGATTTCAAGAGAACAGCATCGAAACATGTATATTATCTAGGGTGAAACAAATCACCAGCCCAGGTTGGGTGCATGAGACAAGTGCTTGAGGCTGGTGCACTGGGAAGACCCAGAGGGATCGGATGGAGAGGGAGGTGGGAGGGGGGACCGGGATGGGGAATACATGTAAATCCATGGCTAATTCATTTCGATGTATGACAAAAACCACTGCAATGATGTAAAGTAATTAGCCTCCAACTAATAAAAATAAATGAAAAAAAATTAACCTAATTAGTATAATATTAAGTATAATAATATTAAATTCTAACTGATAAAAGTTTCACGTATTATAAATGACATGTTTAGGAATTAAACTTATCTGAAGAAAGATGCTGTCATCATGAATATTTAAAAAATTATGTTGCCTGATGATGTATTCCTAATCTTTACAGGAAAATAATCATGCAGATAAAGAAACTTGCAACAGCAATGTATAATCTTAGTACAGTTGTGATCATGTGATTCAGTATCAGGGAGGTATTCTATTGTAAAAATTAATTATTTGTTCATATGACTCAGCCACCGTGATGGGGCAGCGTCTGTAATGACTTAAATTCTGCTCTTCATCTCCCATCCCTCCCACGTGGCAGTTTTTCTTGTCCCTTTCCTAGATGCCCAGGGCTTTTCATCTTCAGTTCTGTACTGCAAACTGGTAAGATCCTTCTCCTCCTACCCTCTCCCTTTTACCACAATTTTGCATTGCAAAGCCCAAAAGAATGTGTACAGGGAGGAAAAAATAGGTCAATAACCATGTCAAGAGTAGTTACAATAATAATTATTGTTTAATTTTAAACTGGGAATATAGGTGAAGTATATTTTGGATTTCTAAGGTAAATTTTGTAGCCAGAGCATTAAAAAAAAAAAAAAAAAAACAAACCTTGAGTTTGACTAGCAGCATAGCAGGACTATGACTGAACTCAAAGACATGGACATCTCCAATTTACCATATAAAGAATTAAAAATAGCTGTTGTAAGAAAACTCAATGAGCTACAAGAAAACATAGAAAGATGATTTAACAAAGCCAGGGAAGCAATACAAAAACAAAGTGAGTTGTCTAAAACAGAAATCATAAAATGAACCAAGTAAAAATTCCAGAGTTGAAAAATACAATGAATGAAATGAAAATGCAATAAAGAGCAGCAGCAGACTCATTCAGGTGAAAGATTAAGTGATATTGAAGATGGAAACTTTGAAATTATCCAATTGGAGGAGAATACAAAAATGTAAATTTTTAAAGCATGAAGAAAGCCTATGTGATCTATAGGATAACATAAAGAAGACCAATCTGTGAATCACTGGGGTTTCACAAGGAAAAGAGAGGGAGAAGGGTACAAAAAGCTTACTTTAAACAATAATGTCTGAGAACTTCCCAAATCTATGGAGAGATTTGTATGTGCAAGTTCATGGAGCTCATAGGTCACCACATAGAATCAACTTGAAAAGATTCTCTCTGAACAACATCAAAACATGTATGTTATCAAGGGTGAAACAGATCACCAGCCCAGGCTGGATGCATGAGACAAGTGCTCGGGGCATGTGCACTGGGAAGACCCAGAGGGATCGGATGGAGAGGGAGGTGGGAGGGAGGATCGGGATGGGGAATACATGTAAATCCATGGCTAATTCATGTCAATGTATGACAAAAACCACTACAATATTGTAAAGTAATTAGCCTCCAACTAATAAAAATAAATGGAAAAGAAAAAAAAAAAAAAAAGATTCTCTCTAAGATGCATTAATAGCTGTGAAAAGAAGAGAAGTGAAAAGCAAAGGAGAAAAGGAAAGATATACCCATTTGAATGCAGAGTTCCAAAGAATAGCAAGGAGAGATAAGAAAGCCTTCCTCAATAAGCAGTGCAAAGAAATAGAGGAAAACAATAGAATGGGAGAAACTAGAGATTTCTTCAAGAAAATTATAGGTACCAAGGGAACATTTCATGCAAAGATAGGCTCAATAAAGGACATAAATGGTATGGACCTGACAGAAGTAGGAGATATTAAGAAGAGGTGACAAGAATACACAGAAGAACTATACAAAAAAGATCTTCACAACCCAGATAATCACGATGGTGTGATCACTCACCTAGAGCCAGACATCCTGGAATGTGAAGTCAAGTGGGCCTTAGGAAGCATCACTATGAACAAAGCTAGTGGAGGTGAGAGAATTCCAGTGGAGCTATTTCAAATCCTAAAAGATGATGCTGTGAAAGTGCTGAACTCAATATGTCAGCAAATTTGAAAACTCAGCAGTGGCCACAGGACTGGAAAAGGTCACTCTTCATTCCAATCCCAAAGAAAGGAAATGCCAAAGAATGCTCAAACTACCACACAATTGCACTCATCTCACACACTAGTAAGGTAATATACAAAATTCTCCAAGCCAGGTTTCAGCAATATGTGAACCATGAACTCCCAGATGTTCAAGTTGGTTTTAGAAAAGGCAGAGGAACCAGAGATCAAATTGCCAACATCCACTGGGTCATCAAAAAAGCAGGAGAGTTCCAGAAAAACTTCTATTTCTGCTTTATTGACTATGCCAAAGCCCTTGACTGTGTGGATCACAATAAACTGTGGAAAATTCTGAAAGAGATGGGAATACCAGACCCCTTGACCTGCCTCTTGAAAAACCTGTATGCAAGCCAGGAAGCAACAGTTAGAACTGAACATGGGACAACAGACTTGTTCCAAATAGGAAAAGAAGTATATCAGGGTTGTATATTGTTGTCACTCTGCTTATTTAACTTATATGCAGAGTACATCATGAGAAACACTGGGCTGGATGAAGCACAAGCTGGAATCAAGATTGCTGGAAGAAATATCAATAACTTCAGATATGCAGATGACACCACCCTTATGGCAAAAAGTGAAGAACTAAAGAGCCTCTTGATGAAAATGAAAAAGAAAGTGAAAAAGTTGGCTTAAAGCTCAACATTCAGAAAACTAAGATCATGGCATCCAGTCCCATTACTTCATGGCAAATAGATGAGGAAACAGTGGAAACAGTGGCTGACTTTATTTTTCTGGGCTCCAAAATCACTGCAGATGGTGATTGCAGCCATGAAATTAAAAGATGCTTACTCCTTAGAAGGAAAGTTATGACCAACCTAGATAGCATATTAAAAAGCAGAGACATTACTTTGCCAAAAAAGGTCTGTCTAGTCAAGGCTGTGGTTTTTCCAGTGGTCATGTATGGATGTGAGGGTTGGACTATAAAGAACACTGAACGCTGAAGAATTGATGCTTTTGTTTTTGTTTTGTTTTCATTTATTTTTATTATCTGGGGCTAATTACTTCACAACATTTCAGTGGATTTTGTTATACATTGACATGAATGAGCCATGGAGTTACATGTATTCCCCATCCCGACCCCCACTCCCACCTCCCTCTGTGGTGTTGGAGAAGACTCTTGAGAACCCCTTGGACTGCAAGGAGATCCAACCAGTCCATCCTAAAGGAGGTCAGTCCTGAGTGTTCATTGGAAGGACTGATGCTGAAGCTGAAACTCCAGTACTTTGGCCACCTCATGTGAAGAGCTAACTCATTTGAAAAGACCCTGATGCTGGGGAAGATTGAGGGCAGGAGGAGAAAGGGCTGACAGAGGATGAGATGGCTGGATGGCATCACCGACTCAATGGACATGAGTTTGGGTAGGCTCCAGGAGTTGGTGATGGACAGGGAGGCCTGGCGTGCTGCAGTCCATGGGGTCACAAAGAGTCAGACATGACTGAGCACTTGAACTAAACTGAACTGACTGAAGACACATTAGCCTAAAACTGCCAAAAGCACCAAGAAAATAAAAGCTTGTAACTTTCAAGGAACTCCTCTAAGACTACTACTAGACTGCTTTAGCAGAAACTTTACAGGCCAAGAGAGAATAGGAATATATTCCTAGTATCAAAAAGAAAGAACTGCCACCCAAAAAATCTTGACCAAACAAAGCATCCTTCAGAAATGAAGGAGAGAGCCACTTTCTCAGACAAACAGAAGCTGAGAAAATTCATCACCACTCCATCTGCCTTATAAGAAATTATGAAACGAGGTCTTTAAGCTGAAATGGAAGAATGCTATTGGGTTGGTTAAAAATTACATTCAAACTTCTTGGCCAACCCAATAATTAGTAACAGGGAAACATACAATGCACTGGTAAAGTTACATGTGTAGTCATGTTCAGAATCCTCTAATGCTGTAATATGGTGGAGAGTTAGCCACTTAACTCTAGTGTAAATGATATAGGACAGTAACATTAAAAATAATTACAGCTGCAGTAAGGGTTTAGTGTCCTTGGAAAGTGGTGTCTTATAAAAGGAATAGTAATATCCCAGGCTATATAGGATACATGGAGCTAGATAATGGAAAATGTTAGATATTAGTTTTAGGAACTGGGTGATTGAATACTGACCACCAAAGACCACTATATAGTCATAGCTGTGTGTTAAAGACCCTCCTGGAGGACATATGTATACTATATCTGATGGACTAGTTTGGGATGATTTTTTCATCATAAGCCAAGGTTTTGACAGTTAACTCAATCTCAGATAGAGTCAGCTGCTTCACTCTGGTGTTTAATATCAGGAAGTACTTGTTACCCTTATACCTACTCGGATGATGGCCAAGAAACTTTGTCAGCCCAATAGCTGACAGTGAGTATCTTACGTTTAAATCTAAATTTCATGAAGAGCATCTCCTGAAGATGTTCTATACCAATAAGAAAATGGGGGAAAATCATCATCTGAATAAACACAATCTACTTTTACAGAATGCTTTTTATATCCCTTCCTGTTCCTTTTGGGCCTAGTATCCCCTGAGATTTTCAGTTCTCAAGCAGTTGTCAAACAAGAGATAAACTTGGAGAAAGAGAAGTGATAGGCAAAAAAGAGGCACTTTGTTATCTCAAAGATAGCACCTAAGCAAGTGTATGCCTTTTAATTTTCAGGCTTGTGCAAACCCTGTGTGAACAAGGAGGTAGGTTTTGTCAGAGGGTAACTATGGAAAATTCTGAAAGAGATGGGGATAGCATACCACCCGACCTGCCTCTTGAGAAACCTGTATGTAGGTCAGGAAGCAACAGTTAGAACTGGACATGGACCAGTGGACTAATTCCAAATAGGAAAAGGAGAACATCAAGTCTGTATATTGTCACCCTGCTGATTTAACTTATATGCAGAGTACATCATGAGAAACACTGGGCTGGATGAAGCACAAGCTGGAATCAAGATTGCTGGGAGAAATATCAGTAACCTCAGATATGCAGATGACACACCCTTATGGCAGAAAGTGAAGAGGAACTAAAAAGCCTCCTGATGAAAGTGAAAGAGGAGAGTGAAGAAGTTGGCTTAAAGCTCAACACTCAGAAAACTAAGATCATGGCATCCAGTCCCACCACTTCATGGGAAATAGAAGGAGAAACAGTGTCAGACTTTATTTTTTGGGGCTGCAAAATCTCTGCAGGTGGTGATTGCAGCCATGAAATTAAAAGACACTTACTCCTTGGAAGGAAAGTTATGACCAACCTAGATAACATATTAAAAAGCAGAGACATTACTTTGCCCACAAACATCCATCTAGTGAAGGCTATGGTTTTTCCAATGGTCATGTATGGATGTGAGAGTTGGACTGTGAAGAAAGCTGAACGCTGAAGAATTGATGCTTTTGAACTGTGGTGTTGGAGCAGACTCTTGAGAGTCCCTTGGACTGCAAGGAGATCCAACCAGTCCATCCTGAAGGAGATCAGTCCTGCGTGTTCATTGGAAGGACTGATGCTGAAGCTGAAACTCCAGTACTTTGGCCACCTCATGCAAAGGGTTGACTCATTGGAAAAGACCCTGATGCTGGGAGGGATTGAAGGCAGGAGGAGAAGGGGATGACAGAGGATGAGATGGCTAGATGGCATCACCAACTCGATGGACATGAGTTTGAGTAAACTCCAGGAGTTGGTGATGGACAGGGAGGCCTGGTGTGCTGCAATTCACGGGGTCGCAAAAAGAGTTGGACATGACTGAGCAACTGAACTGAACTGAAGATGGTCTTCTAAACTTTTTTCAGGAAGATAGTTTTATTCTAGTTCTGAATGCATATCATGTATTATTCACTGAGTTTTATTTTTATTTAGTTCAGTTAATCTCATGCTTAAATGAAAATTCTCTGCAGATTCAGATTGTGTTTTTCCCCCTACATTAGCATGTATTTCAATTGAAAATTGTGGAAGATTAAACCAAGGACTGTAAAGCAAACTACATTTACATAGAATACCTTATTTTTATTTGATAAAAGATGCTAATCAACTATATGATTGACAAATATTTAACTCTGAAGAAATAATCAGGAAAATAATTTTCACTATGATTTTATTTATTCTTCTTATGTAAATATTCAGAAATGATAGAAGGTTTTCAATCTATTTTCCTGAGAGGCCATGCATTTTAGAGATACATAATAAAGAATGCATTGATAGGTATGGAGCTAGTTAAAAAAAGACAAACTTCTCCTCCCTGCTTTTATGCTCTCGCACTGATACTTGCTTTATCAAATATGATACAGACAGACACTTGAAAAGCAGTTGCACACTGGATCTTGCTGCTCTTGAAGCCCTTTATTTACCATGTAAATGTCTCAAGCTAGCCTTTTGGAAGATGATGCCATGTGGAGAAGAAGTGATATACCCAGCTGACAGTCAGCGGTGAAGTATGTGAGATGCATGTGAGGCCAGTCTAAATCATTCACCTTCCAGCGAACCTACTGGTCAACCTGAGATTTGACTGCACACATTTTAAAGAGCCCAGCATAGGTCAGACTGTGCTGGCCAAGACCAGAAGAATTATATGCACTGAGGAGTACAGAGGAGAAGGAAATGTCAACCCACTCCAGTATTCTTGCCTGGAAAATTCCATGGGTAGAGGAGCCTGGCAGACTTCAGTCCATAGGGTCACAAATAGTCGAACACAGCTGAGCACAGCACGGCAACATGGGAGAGAACAACAGATGTACTTGCTCACAACTAAAGTGGTATTTCTGTATATAAATTATAATATTTAATTGAATATCTACATATACATGAGTTATAACTCTGCCAATGGCTTTGATACTAATGGAAGTTCTCTGTAAATTGATGTCTAAAATATCAACTTGAACCAACTCTGTTGCTCAGTCACCCAGTCATGTCAGATTTTGTACAACCCCATGGACTGAAGCCTGCCAGGCCTCCCTGTCCCTCATCATCTCCCAGAGTTTCCCAAGTTCTTGTCCATTGCATCAGTGAAGCCATCCAGCCATCTTATTCTCTGATGCCTTCTTCTCCTTCTGTCCTTTAATTTTTACCAGCATCAGGTGACCAAAGTATTGGAGTTTCAGCTTTAGTATCAGTCCTTCCAATGAGTATTTAGGGTTGATTTCCTTTAAGATTGACTGGCTTGATCTCCCTGCTGTTCCAGGGACTTTCAAGAGTCTTCTCCAGGACGGCAGTTCCAAAGCATCAATTCTTCGGCACTCTGCCTTCTTTATGATCCAACTCTCACAACTGTACATGACTACTGAAAAGACCATAGCCTTAACTATGCGGACATTTGATGGCAAAGTGATGTCTTTGCTTTTTGACACATTGTCTAGGTTTTTCTTAGCTTTCTTGCCAAGAAGCAATCATCTTATATTTCATGGCTGCAGTCACCATCTTTGGTGATTTCAGGAGCCCAAGAAGAGGAAATCTGTCACTGCTTCCACTTTTTCCCCTTCTATTTGCCATGAATGGGGCTGGGTGCCATGATCTTTTTCTTTTTTTTTTTTAATATTTAGGTTTAAGCTGGCTTTTTCACTCTCCTCCCTCACCTTCAACAGGAGATTCTTTAGTTCCTCTTCACTTCCTGCCATCACAGTTGCATCATCCACATATCTGAAGTTGTTGATGTTTCTCCTGGCAATCTTTATTCCAGCTTGTAACTCATCCAGCCTGGCATTTTTCATGATGTGCTCAGAGTAAAAGTTAAATAAACAGGGTGACAATAAACAGCCTTGTCATTCTCCTTTCTCAATGCTGAACCAGTCAGTTATTTCATACAGGGTTATAACTGTTGCTTCTTGACCTGCATACAGGTTTCTCAGGAGACAGGTAAGATGGTCTGGTATTTTCATCTCTTTAAGAGATGGGCATAGTGGAGAGTTCTGACAAAATGTGATCCACTGGAGGAGGGAATGGCAAACCACCCCAGTATATTTGCCATGAGAATCTCATGAATTGTATAAAAAGACAAAAAGATATGACACTGAAAGATGAGTCCCCCAGATCAGAAGGTGTCCAATATGCTACTGACAAACAGCAGAGAACAACTACTAATAGCTCTAGAAAGAATGAAGCATCTGGGCCAAAGTGGAATAACACTCTCTTGTGGATGTATCTGGTGATGCAAGTAAAATCTGATGCAGCAAAAAAAAAAAAAAAAAAAAAAAGTATTGCATAGGAATCTGAAATGTTAGCTCCATGAATCAAAGTAAATTGTACATGGTCAAGCAGGATATGGCAAGAGTAAACATCAGCATCTTAGGAATCAATGAACTAAAATTGGATAAGAATGAGTGAATTTAATTCAGATGACCATTATATCTACTATTGTGAGCAAGAATCCCATAGAACTGGAATAGCCCTCATAATCAATAAAAAGTCTGAAATACAGTACTTGGGTTCAACCTCAAAAATGAAAGCATAATCTCACTTCATTTTGAAGGTGAGCCAACTCTATTATGACCTATATTTATATCACTTTTAGAAATTCTGCTATTTCACTAAAACATCAGACACTGTATGAGGATGCAATCATTAATTTCAAAGCAGCTTTAAATCTTTGCTATATGATGTGAAATTCTATCAATATCAGTACTTGGTAACTCCATGCCAAAAATATTGATTGCAGTGTCTGCTAAGTGAAACCTAAAATTTGGAAAACATGCTTAAATATGATTGTCAAAATATTCCCACTTTGTAAATTATGATTAGCTTGTGTTATTTATTGGAAGGATTATACTCAATGAAGAATTCTGTCAGTCTACTGAATTTAACAAGTGGAAATGATCATATTAGTGTTCGCATCAGGTAACTGATATTGAATTCCCTAGCTATCTTTTATAGATTTGATCATGTAGCTATTCTCCTTCATCACTTTTCAAAATTTCCCAAACTACTGAAGAAATGCACTTCATTTAAAATTATTCAGGCCCTATACCATGCTATTGATAATTTAATCAACTTTCTAAAATCAATTACACACTATGATATATATCTTTAAACTCACACCACCACTGGAGATGCAAAAGATGAAGTTTGATTGCTCTCTCAAGTTATCTGTAATGAATACCTAATGGAAATTTGCCAGGTAAGCTTCACAGCCAGACTATCTATACATGAAACCAAATGTACTCAGCAAAGTTTTATGATACTTACTCTTCAGTGATCACAGTTATCGTTCTGGGTCCCATAGTATGACTTTGTCCTATTGAAGAAAATGAAGCATTATCAAATATTGAATGTCTCATATTTCTGGATAACCCTCAGAGAAACTACTTAGTTCTTATCCATCATTCCTGCAACTTAAAATTTTGTACATTATCTACAAATTGATATCTGAGTTTCTGGAAAGCAGAATCTTAACCCTCTAGGTATTTAGTGTGAATGTCAAATCCTGTGATTTCCCCTATAATAAATTTCAGTTGACTGGTGTCACTTACTGGAAAGGTTACACGTGACTGAATTTATGACCATTTGCGACTATATTCGGCTTATAAATTGCTAATGATTCTGGCAGATGATTCAGTTTCTTATGCCAGTGAAATATTTGAGGTTAATTAAATAGCCTCCGTCACCTCTTTTCACCAAAATGCCAATGAACTGCTGAGAAGTTAAATAAATATACTACTTGGTACCCAGTGATGCCAAAAATGTACCCTAAGTATGTACTTTACTGAGCCTATTATAATGATCTTCTAAGACATGAAGGGTTGGATCCTAAACATTACAAAATGGAGAAATTATTTAAAATGTAAGTGTTTTTTTCAGCACCATTAGACAGAATCCCATCATATCAAAGTAAGAGTAAAATAAATTTAATAATACAGTTATTAGAAAAATGAGTTTTAAATATACAATGATGAACAAACTTAAAGTCATAAAATTATTTGCAGACATAAAACATAATTTTCAGTTCAGAGAGATACTTTAAAATAACTTAAGATTATTAAACAAGTAACTAATCCATTGTTTAAAGTCACATCTAAGTTCAAAATCATGCTAAATTACATTAATGCAGGTAATAACATGTAAAAAATAAAACAGAATGAATTTCCTTTAAGCAGTAGTATCTTTCAGCTCTTATTATCTCAGGAAATATTCCTGTTTTGCCACAGGTATAGTATTACACACACACACACATATATATTATATTGCAACTAAAGTGATGTCTTTCAAAGTCATCAAGACTTATGTGCATGAGATTACTTCCCTATCCTGTATCTGTACCTAAGGGTTTCCTAGTGGCTCATCAGTAAAGGATAAGTCTGTAATGCAGAAGACACACCGGAGACATGGGTTTGATCCCTGGGTGGGTAGATCCCTTGGAGAAGGAAGTGATAACCCACACCAGTGTTCTTGGCTGGGAAATCTCATGGACAGAAGAGACTGCTGGGCTACACTCCATGGGGTCACAAAAAAGTCAGACACAACTTAGTGACTGAACAGCGTCTATCTATCTACTTTTCTCTTATTAGAAACCTAGTGTTGGCTTTTTTTTTTTTTTTTCAAAGTGGCAAAATTCCTAGCTGGAGGATTACATTTTACAGTATTCTTTATAGTCAAGAGTCATCATTGAAATGTAAGAAGTTACTGGGTAGAGTTTCAAGTAAAACTGCTTAGGACTTTATCTGGGAGGTACGTCAACTCTGCTTTCTATTCTTTTCCTTTTAGACATTTTCAAGTTCTTGCATCCCACTGGGATTGTAGATGACCTTAAATATAGGGGAGCAGAGAGTGTCTGGTAACTTTGAAGCTGCCTCCAGACTTATGTAAGACAGAAAGCAGGAAGAATCTAGGAAAAAAGAGGCAGACAGCATGTGAAAAGTCTGTAAAGAAGGAGTAAAAAAATCTTTACCAAAAGGATGACACATAAAAGACAGTGAGTTGGAAATCCTTGAAGATCTTAAAGCAGGTAACTGAAGAAACATGACTTATTCCACTGAAAAAATCACTCATGTGGCTCTGTTGAGAAAAGATACTAAATTAGTTGAAATTAGGTCTGTAAGTTTATGAAACTAAGCCAATAGAAAGGTCATAAACATGGATATTTAAATGAAAGCCAGTGTAATCAAATGGTTGGGAAAATGGTTAAAATATACAACCTATAAATTTTCATTGTTTTATTACAGAAGATTGCTTATTCATGATGGCAAGATGTCCCTAAGAATGATGATGCATGCGGCAGTATTGATAAGCACATGCCTCTGAGTATTCCTATGCTGTGTTTTACTCTGTAAAATAAAGTGGTAATATTGAACTATGATTAAGGTATGGGAGAGTCATGATCTGCTATCTAAATATTACTTTAAAACTTTAACTATCAATTTGACCTCAGTGCATGAATATGTATGTATGTTTGACACAGGAAAGAGAGTTAAATTTGATCATGAAAGTCCAAGAATGAACTGTAATTATTAGACAAAAGTTCATGTGTAAATATTGATGGAAAATGTGTGCTGACAGACTTCTGTAGTTCAGTAGATCATGATGAAATAATAGGGCTAAGCAAAGAAACACCAGGCTTCCCTACTGACTCAAATGGTAAAGAATCTGCCTGAAATGCAGGAGACTCAGGTTCAATCCCTGGGTTGGGAAGATCCCCTGGAGAAGGGAATGGCAACCCACTCCAGTATTCTTGCCTGGAGAATCCCATGGACAGAGGAGCCTGGGGGGCTGCAGTCCATGGGGTCACAAGATTTGGACATGAAGCAAGTTATTACAGCATGCACATAATCAATATGAGAGATGTTTAACCCAGCTCTCTCAGTAATTGATGGAACCAACAGAGAAAATAAAAATATATCGTCTGAGCTATATGATTAACACACCTGACTGAACTGACATAAATATGACACCAAACCCAACAGTGACAGAATGGGCATTATTTTCAAGTGTCCATGGAACATATACTAGAACTGAACATTTACTGGAGAGTAAAGCAAGACTTAAGAAAGAAAGAAAAGAAAGAAAGTGAAGTCGCTCAGTTGTGTCCGACTTTTTGTGACCTCATGGACTATAGCCTACCAGGCTCCTCAGTCCATGGAAATTTTCCAGGCAAGAGTTCTGGAGTGGGTTGCCAATTCCTTCTCTAGGGGATCTTCCCAACCCAGGGATTGAACCCAGGTCTCCCACATTGCAGGCAGACACTTTACCATCTGAGCCACCAGGGAAGCCCTTCTTAAGCAAGACATAAGAAATTTCAAATGATTTAAATCATTCAGTATAGTCTCTGACTATAGAAGAATCACATTAGAAATTGATTATAGAAAGATAACTGAAAATATGGAAATAACCACAACCAGATGAGGTACTTGCTCAAGGCAAAGGGAACACAGAATGGGTAGTGGAAGAAGGTTGTTGTACGTATCAGCTGTGACCAAGACCAGTTACAAAAACAGAGACTGTAATTACCAACAGTATTTCTTCCCTGTTTTAAGTGTTTGTGTCTGTGTACACTAAGCAAATGCCTTTGTTTTCTTTCCACTCTTATCCTTTTATTATGTAACATATGATGTATTAACTTGTATAATTCTATTTAAGTATTGTTAACTTTACATCATAGTATTTAAGTTATCCATGGCGAAAGAAATTTGCAACCCATTCCAGTACTCTTGCCTGGAAAACTCCATGGACAAAGGAGCCTGGCCAGCTACAGTCCATGGACTTACAAAGCATCAGACACAACTGAGCATGCGTGTGCACACACATACACATACACACACAATCACTTTTAAGTTATAGGATATCAAGAAGAGTTGTGCATTACTCAAGGCCGTGGCATTCACATTTGGTGGCAGGGGCATTGAGTATGTTTCAATCATATGCAGGATATTTGTATCATATGAGGCAGAAGCATGGCCTTCTTTTAAAAAAATACACACACACACACACACACACACACATATATATAATTTATTTCTTTTTGGCTGCATTGGATGTTAGCTGCCTCACTTGGGCTCTTTGTGGTGGCATGCAGGCTTCTCTTCAGTGGTGATGCACAGGCTTCAGAGCATGGACTCAATAGTTGCAGTGCATTGAATTAGTTGCTTCCTAGCATATGGAATCTTATTTCCCCCACCAGGGATTGAACCCATGTCCCTGTATTGCAAGATGCGTTCATAACCACAGGACCATCATGGAAGTCCCATGTATGACCTTTATTTTCCTTATTTGAAGATTAAGTAGAGTTTAAGTAGATGTGTGGAGGTTCCCAAGTGGCTTGGTGCTAAAGAATCCGCCTGCCAAGCAGGAGACTTGGGTTCAATCCCTAGGTTGGGAAGATTCCCTGGAGAAGGAAATGCCAACTCGCTCCAGTATTCTTGCCTGGGAAATCCTATGGACAGAGGAGGCTGGTGGGCTGCAGTCAGTGGAGTCGCAAAGAGTCGGATATGACTTAGTGACTTAACAACACCAACAAAGGAGATGTGTAATGGATAGGATATGCGATAGCATTACTAAGTTATAGTGAGGATAGCAGTCCTGCCTAGCTTGCCCAACTTGAATGGGAAGGCTTGAGGAGAACAAAGATGTTAAATGCTCAGATGATGGTTTGGGATAAATTTCTTCATCATGTTAAGGAAGTAGTTTCTACTTATAATAAGAAAGTTATCCAGTATGAATGTTGTATTTTAACCATTATCAGATTTTTTACTTTGGTCTATTAATATATTAGCAGTTTTTCAAATATTAAATAATTGCAACATTTCCAGAACTATCTTGGATTATATTTTAATGTATTACTGAACTGTTCTTATTTATATTTGATTTAGGATTTATGCAAAAGTGATACTGACTAATTCATTACAAACTTTGGCATATTAAAAATATCAGTGTTTGTGATTTACTCCACACAAAGGAAAGTAAATAGTTTGTATAATCCTTTTCTGAATTGCCTGATTTTCCTAAATAAACTGGATGAATTGATTCATCATTTTGCTCATATAAATGCATGACTCTGGAATTGTTAGTAACCTTTGACATT
Source organism: Odocoileus virginianus (assembly GCF_023699985.2). Classification (NCBI taxonomy): domain Eukaryota; kingdom Metazoa; phylum Chordata; class Mammalia; order Artiodactyla; family Cervidae; genus Odocoileus; species Odocoileus virginianus. The sequence continues at coordinate 60,116,814 of NC_069684.1, forward strand.
GTTGACATTTCATTAATGTGATTCAGATTAATGCATGGATAATCAAAATGTAAGCAGACACATACAATTTTGAAAACTGGCAATATCACTTTTTTACCTTTTGAACCTACATTTCCACACTTAGGTGTATAACCAGTAGACATTCTAACTTGCAAACATCAGAAATGATACAGAACAAGATTTAAAGCACCACTACTTATAAGAGACAAAAGATGGACACACTCCTCATGTCTATCAGGTGTATAATGCCTAAGTAATTTGTGGTATATTTATACAGTATAATATTCAGCAATAATCAAAGTTAAGATATTAAAGCTGTATAAAACATGGGTAAATGTCACAAGCATAATGCTAAGGGAAAGTAGCTAAAGGCAGAAGAGGTCATTCTGCATGATTCCATTTATATAAATCTCAGAGTCAGATAAAACTATTTAATGGTGATATACAAGTAAAGTTAATGTTTCTTTGAATGGGGACTGGAAATATAGATGATAAAGCTACCTATCTGATGGTAATATGCTATTTTTCAAAATTTCTTGCTTTGTAAATTTCACATTATGAAAACTCATAGTGTTGAACACTTCAGATTTGGTTACTCTTTATGCTATCCATCAATAAAACTTTACTTGATTACTAGTATTTTATTCTTTTTTAGAAAGAATAGAGAAATTTTTAGTGAATATGACAATAATATGTTGTATTTTATTTGCACTGCTTCTGTGAGATATGATTATTGCATATAAGACAAAAGAAATCTGATGAAATATTTTCATTTCTTCTGAACAGAGAAAAGGCATTTTTGATGTGCCTAACAGAATAGAGCTAATTAAGATAAAATCTAGTCACACAGAAAGAGAAACACTTATGATTATATTTTATATTAGTGAAACATCAATTTTCTCTTTCATTCTGTTAAGCAATAAGACATTAGTGTGGAAATTTATTTCAATGCTAGAACTCATCTTGTGCTTGATATTTTATAAAACATGTGATAATATATGTTTGAAGTGAGGTTTTTTTTTTTACCTAGCAGAAATTTGCATAGGTATAAATAATCATGTGTTGCATATAAATTTTTATCATTGTGCTTATAATTTTTAAGGCACTTTCAAACAGAATTATACTCACAGACTAAAGGTTACATAAAAAAATATATATTTAATTCATTTCCAAAGACTTTCATCTACTTCTCCAGTTTGTTTTAGATTTTGGTTTGCTTATACTGAACAAGCTATGTAAAACAGATAAATAAGTAAATATACAAATACTGTATTATAAATTGTGATAAGTAAAATGTAAACAACAAACCTGGTTGCCGTGATACAGAAACCAGGGAATGAATACACATTTGAGAGGGATAAATGAGTGACAACTTATCACCTGTAAGTTGCTACCTCACCTCACTGGTGGAGGTGATGGAATTCCATTGGAGCTATTTCCTGAAAGATGATGCTGACAATGCTGCACTCATTTTGCGAACAAATATGGAAAACTCAGCAGTGGCCACAGGGACTGGGAAAGGTCAGTTTTTACTCCAATTACAAAGAAAAGGAAATGCCAAATAATGTGCAAACTACCACATAATTGCACTCATCTCACATGCTAGCAAAGTAATGCTCAAAATGCTCCAAGCTAGCTTCAACAGTATGTGAACAAAGAACTTCCAGATATTCCAGCTGGATTTAGAAAAGGCACAGGAACTCAAGATCAAATTGCCAGTATCTGTTAGATCATACAAAAAGCAAGACAATTCCAGAAAAACATCTCTTTCTGCTTCATTGACTATGCTAAATAACTATGTGGATCACAAAAACTGTGGAAAATTCTTGAAGAGATGGGACTACTAGGCAACCTTAGTTGTCTTCTGAGAAACCTAAAACCTATATGCAGGTCAAGAAGCAACAGACAGCAACAGTCATGGAACTATGGACTTGTTTCAAACTGGGAAAGGAGTATGTCAAGGCTATATATTATCACCCCACTTAATTAACTTATATGCAGAGTACATCATGAGAAATGCTGGGCTGGATGAAGCACAAATTGGAATCAAGATTGCCAGGAGAAATATCAATAACCTTAGATATGCAGATGACACCACTCTTATGGCAGAAAGTGAAGAAGAACTAAAGAGCCTCTTGATGAAACTGAAAGAGGAGAGTGAAAAAGCTGGCTTAAAACTGAACATTCAGAAAACTAAGTTCATGGCATTTGGTCCCATCACTTCGTGGCGAGTTGATGGGGAAACAGTGGAAACAGTGGCAGACTTTATTTTCTTGGGCTCCAAAATCACTGCAGATGGTGACTGCAGCCATGAAATTAAAAGATGTTTGCTCCTTGGAAGAAAAGCTATGACAAACCTAGACAGTATATTAAAAAGCAGAGACATTACTTTGTCAACAAAGGTCCATCTAGTGAATGCTATATTTTTTCTAGGTGTCATGTATGGATATGGGATTTGGACCATAAAAAAGGCTGGGCTCTGAAGAATTAATGCTTTTGAACTGTGGTGTTGGAGAAGACTCTTGAGAGTCCCTTGGACTTCAAGATCAAACCAGTCAATCCTAAAGGAAGTCCATCCTGAATACTCATTGGAATGGCTGATGCTGAAGCTGAAGCTCCAATACTTTGGCCACCTGATATGAAGAGCCTGCTCTTTCTAAAAGACCCTGATAATGGGAAAGATTGAAGGCAGGAGGAGAAGAGGATGACAGGGGATGAGATGGGTGGATGGCGTCACCGACTCAGTGGACATGAATTTGAGCAAACCCCAGGAGATAGTGAAGGACAGGGAAGCCTGGCATGCTGCAGTTCATTGGGTCATAAAGAGTTGGAGATGACTGAGCAACTGAACAGCAAAATATGTTGCAATTTTGTTTTGTTATTTTGTAAATGTTTTACAAAGATTTCTCTGAAATTATTTGTGAAATAGATATAGGTGGTCAAGAGAAAAGTCTTGGAGGCCAATACAGGGATACTGCACTGAGCGAGTAAGTGAGTGAGAGAATGACTGAGTGGAAGTCGCTCAGTCATTTTCAACTCTTGGCCACCCCATGGACTATGTCACACCAGGCTCCTCTGTCCATGGCATTCTCCAGGCAAGAATAGTGGAGAAGGTTGCCATTTCCTTCCCCAGGGGAACTTCCCAACCCAGGGATCGAACCCCGGTCTCCTGCATTGCAGACCGATTCTTTACTGATATTGCACTAGTCCAGGTAAAAGCTGATAGCAATTTGGATGCGTACGGAGATGGAGAAATGTGAGCATATTAGAGAAATATTTAGAGGTATAATTGAAATGACTTCATTTTGTAATAAATATGGAAAGAAGTGCAGAAGATCAGGGAATAAAATTTAGTGTTATTTATTGGAAGAGTTTAGAGTAATTAGTCATATTAAAGTTGCATTTTGGACTTTTACATTTGACATGAGACATTCAACTGGCGATTTTTAAAAGAATGGTAGATGGGTATAGTATAGGTAAAGGGCAGGGGAAAAGGTGAGATTGTGAGGTAAAAAATTGGGAGTCATAAGCAAACTGACGTTTCATCCATGGGACTGAACAGAAAAAAACTTTGATAAGAGGAGACCACTCAAATCTGAAACCTCTTCATTAGCCCCATGTGAGCATTAGAAACAAATTAATGAAGGAAAGTAATTTAAATATATTTTAAATCAATATGCTTTAAACAGCAGCTTCAACAGAATGAAACTCCTTTACTTTTTTAATTTGAAATTTTGCGTCTACTTAATATATCTGAGTTCTTTAATAGAAGAATCTGAAGGTATATGCAAATAGCTACTGTAAAATGAGTTTTATTAAATAAAATCTCCATTTCAAATGGTTAGGGTCTAATATTTCAGGTGGCCTAGACTTAATAGAGTGTATTCTGCCCTCTTAAGGGTACTGACCTAATAAAATTCCTATGTTGATATTCACACTCAGTCTGAAAACAAAGGCATAGAATTTCACTTTTTTGTTAAAGATTATAATTCTGTTTTATAATACATTGCTAAACATTATATTCTTAGATTAAAGCTACTTTATATAATTTCTTTTCTCCGTAGAGAAAACCTCTGCACATTCTGTACTTCAAACTTTTGCTGACAACTGAGAAGTATAAATGAGAAACTTTCAAAATAGCCCATTTTGATTGAAGTGACAAAGTTATAATCTGAAATCTCTGTCTCTGTCTTATTAGCTCTGTTTGCTCTTTACCAGGGCTATTTGACATGGTTTTATTACTCAATCTACAGTTTATACTTTTCCCACTGTATTGTACCCCTAAAATATTTTTTGGATTTTTTAAATTATGGAAGTATGATAACACATTTATAGGAGAATTGAAAAATATGGAACAAAGTTATATATGGTTCCACTATATATTACAATTATAAAATACTTTTTGTTTTGTTCTCTTAAACTCTAATTGAAAACATTCAAATGACTCAAAATATTAAAATGCTCCTCTGTATTTAATTGCTTTTAAAAGTGACATATTTTGAACATAATATCAATAGCATTAATCTGCATCACATTAATGAAATGTCAAGGAAAATACAACTATGCCAGAGGGTACTAGCAACTCCAGAGTCTTGCATTCAGATGAACAAAACAATGGATGAGTTCATCCCATTTGTTTAGGAGATCAGGCATTGCAGAAAATGATTGTGCCATTTATTTGCTTTACTTCGTAGAGTAAATCACCAACACTGATATTTTTACTATGCCAAAGGTTGTAATGAACTAGTCAATCTCACTTTTGCATAAACCCTAAATCAAATTTAAGTAAGAACAGTTCAGCAGTACATTTAAAAATATAATCCCAAGGTGATGTGTGTTTTTTTCTGGAAATGTCACAATTATTTAATATTTGGAAACCTGCTAATATACCAAAGTAAAAGTATATAATAACGGTTAAAATACAACATTCACCCTTGGTAACTCCATTATAAATAAAAGACATCTTCCTTAACATAATAGATTTATCTCAAGCCAAATTTAACAGCTATGTGCTCCTAAAGCTTTCCCATTCAAAGTGGGCGAGCTAAGCAGGGCTGCTATCCTCAATGGCACTTAGTGGTAGGGTGGCATGTTCCAACCATTACAATGAGAGAAGAAATAGAAATAAGAGGAAAACAATAGCAAATAAAATGATAAATTACCATGATCATCTCAAGACTCTAGAACCCAAGTAAATGCTATAGTAAGTCTACAATATTATAGACTAATATGATAAACTATTAATAGTAGCAGAAATGTTTCATCTTCCTGTACTAAGAACAAGCATTTTTGTTTTCCACACTGGAATGGGTCATAGGTAGTTTTCACATTATATAAAGAACACATTTCTACTACAAAATAGAGAAGACGTTGAAATATGTGTCAGAAAGAAAATATCAGATGTCTCAGCAAATTTGGGCTGTACCTGTAACATACCTATAAGTTTATGTAAGAATGTGAATGATTTAGCAGAAGTGGGTTACTATCACATATTTTCCTCTGAGAGCGCTTTTTGTTTTCTCCAATTCTCTTTCAGCCCCAACGCTCCATCACTCCAGTTTCTTTTCACCCAGAATTCATTTCTGGGAGGTGATAGTTTTTAGCAACCTTATGTGTATTTCTTTTTTTTACATTCATATACACACATGAACACACACACACACACACACAGAGTATAGTGGATGCACACAGATGCCTGTGCATACAGTTTTTTTTTTTTTGCCATTATTTGCTAATTAAAAATTAAAGGTCACAAGAAATAGGCTGTACAACTTTCTCTTCTCACTCAGCTGTACATCATCAAAGATCTAAAAACAGCTATTATAGCTCTACCTCATTCCATAGTTTTATAATATTTCTTGACACAATGTTCTGTAGTTTATTATAGACATTAGCTGTAATATCAGTATTTCAGTTGCCATATGTTGAATGAGCTTTTCAAGTGGCACTAGTGGTAAAGAATCCATCTGCCAATGCAGGAGACTTAAGAGATATCTTCCCCTGGGTGGAGAAGATCCCCTGGAGAAGGAAGTGGCAACCTGCACCATTATTCTTGCCTGAAGAATTCCATGGTCAGAGGACCCTGGCGGGCTATATAGTCCACTTGGTCGGAAAGAGTCAGACATGACTGAATAACTGAGCACACATCAATATTCTAATGGAAATCCATCTGTTAAAAAATATTAAAAGATTTTAAGGAACTCTGAAAATCGGCTATTATTTAACCTAGTAAGAAGTAAGACTTATTCTTCCATTAACAAATCAAAGCTTTAAAAATGGAAAAGGAAAAAAAAAAAATGAAAGAAATAGGAACTAAGGTTAAGGTAATAAATTAATGCCAAAGAAACTTGTAATTTCCTGACATTACAACTACCGTATTATTTATTATAATTTAAAACTAAGATTTACTTAGCTATTTCTAAAAGATGAATTATATCCCATGACTTATTTCTCTTATTACCTCTCAATTTTCTCTCTCTAGGTCACTTTGAAAAAAAAGAATATATATATATATATATATTTACATACTCATGGAAACATATCTATCATTTTAATGGTTGAGTTAGTTATCAAGCTTTCATCATCTTAAAAATACATTTTTAAGCTGTAACTCCATAGTGAAACCATAGCTCAATTTCTTTTCTCAAAGAATAAATTGCCCTGGGAAGTTCACAGAGACGAAAAAGGACATTTAACACTTGAAATCATGTCCTTCTTTAAATCACAGATTCAGCGATACTAGGGGGTGGAAAGAACTTCAAATCTCTTTTTTGCCCAATCACTAAAACTACTTTTATCTACACAAAGAATTACCTAAATTGTTCTAAATTGTTGTCAGATATTATTGAATATCTTTGGTGATCAAAGTTGCATGAGGATATTTTTTTTTCCAAGTGCTATGTCTTCAAAACCTGGAAAAGGGTTTGCACACAGTGCAGATTCAGTAAATATATCTTGAATGAATGAATGAATGAATGAATAACTAATTAGTTTATGACAGAAACTCAACTTTTGCTGTTTTTTAAAGTTTCCTTAGTGATTTTGTAAAAAGAAAAAGATAAAAAAGAAGGTACAATGCCTACAGTAGAAGAAACATGTGAATAAAATAATAGTACAAAACCAAGAAGTCATAGTTTTCTTATTGATTAAATATAGATCAATTGCTTCATGTTTAATAGATACAAGGGATTCTTTTAATGTACATATAATTTATTTGCCCACTTCTCTTTTGATGAATATTTACATGGTGTCACATTTTTGTTATTGTTAATAACATCAGGATAAATATCCTGTCCTTACATTGTTTCTTGTCTATGTGATTAAAAAACGGACTTCATAGAATTGTTAAATTACCCTCTTTTAATGGTTCATATCAATTTATATTCCTGCTGGAAGTGCTTGAGGATGTCAACTCTGGCCATTATCTGTGTTTTAATCTTTGTGATAGCTGATAGATGAAAAATGACATTTCATTGTTTGTTTTTATACATGTGGCGTAACACAAGTGGTCAGCAGCATGACTTTGGAGTCAGGCTGCTTCAGCTGGAATTCCCGCTTCACCACTGAATAGACAGGGGAAATGCAAGTGTCAGTCAGTCATGTCCCACTCCTTGTGACCCCATGGACTGTGGCCACCAGCTCCTCTGTCCCTGGAATTCTCCAGGCAAGAATACTGGAGTGGGCTGTCATTCCCTTTTCCAGGGAATAGGTAGGGAATCTTAGTTAACTCCTCTGAGTCTCATAACGTAGGGATGAAAGCAATACATGCTCTCTAGGGATCTTGTGAGAGTCAAGGTGCAAACTCCTTTGTTTAAGGCTTGGAAAAGTGCCTGACACATAGGTGCTTTTTTTCAAGTTGTTTGGTTGTGTTTGTTGTTACCATCATTAAATATAGTTTCCTCTCTTAGGAATAATATCCTTAACTAATGTCTATTTCAGTTTTTATTATTTATGTTTATATACATTATATATTATATATATGTTGTGTGTGTGTATATATATATATATATATATGTAGATAGATAGATAGTCTCTATTCATCTATCATCTATCTACCTACCTACCTACCTACCTACTTACTTACCTATATACTGATATATCTACCTAAAATATTAGGAATATGTGGGCTTTCCTGGTGACTCAGTCAGTAAAAAATCCGCCTGCAATGCTGGAGACCTGGGTTCAGTCCCTGGGTCTGGAAGATCCCCTGGAGAAGGGAATGGCAACCCATGCCAGTATTCTTGCCTGGACAATTCCAGGGACATAGGAGCCTGGTCAGCTAGAGTCCATGGTGTCTCGAGAGTCAGACACAACTTGGTGACTAAACGACCATGATGTATGTACGTATACTTCCTCTATCCATCTATCATTTATCTATCTACCCACCTACCTACCTACTTACCCACCTACCTATATACTTATCTATTACATAAAATTTTAGGAGCATGTATGCTTTTTATACCATACTGATACTTTTTCCTTTGGTCATTTAACTAGTTTCCTAAGACTGCCATAACGAAATACCAGATACTAGGTGACTTAAACAACAGAAATTGTTTTCTCATGGTTATGGAAGTTAAAAGTCCAAGGTGAAGATGTTGGCAGAGACATTACTTTGCCAGCAAAGGTCCATCTAGTCAAAGCTATGCTTTTTCCAGTAGTTATGTATGGATATGAGAGTTGGTTTATAAAGAAAGCTGAGCACTGAAGAATTGATGCTTTTGAACTGTGGTGTTGGAGAAGACTCTTGAGAGTCCCTTGGACTGCAAGAAGATCCAACCAGTCCATCCTAAAGGAGGTCAGTCCTGAATATTCATTGTTGAAGCTGAAGCTCCAGTACTTTGGCCACCTGATGCAAAGAGCTGAGTCATTTGAAAAGACAATGGAATATTACTCAGCCATTACAAAGAATGCATTTGAGTCAGTTCTAATGAGGTGGATGAAACTGGAGCCTATTATACAGAGTGAAGTAAGTCAGAAAGAAAAACACCAATATAATATACTAATGCATATATATGGAATTTAGAAAGATGGTAACAATGACCCTATATGTGAGATAGCAAAAGAGACACATGTAAAGAACAGTCTTTTGGACTCTGTGGGAGAAGGCAAGGGTGGGATGATTTGAGAGGGTAGCTTTAAAACTTGCTTATTATCATATGTGAAGTGGATAGCCAGGCCAGGTTGGATGCATGAGACAGGGTGCTCAGGGCTGGTGCACTGGGATGACCCTGAGGGATGGGATGGGGAGGAGGTGGGAGGGGTGTTCAGGATGGGGAACACATGTGTGCCCATGGTTGATTCATGTAGATGTATTGGAAAAGCCACTACAATGTTGTAAAGTAATTAGCCTCCAATTAAAATAAATAAATTAATTTTTTAAAAAAGAGAAAAGACCCTGATGCTGGGAAAGATTGAAGGCGGGAGGAGAAGGGGACAACAGAGGATGAGATGGTTGGATGGCATCACTGACTCAATGGACATGAGTTTGAGTAAACTCAAGGAGCTGGTGATGGACAGGGAAGCCTGGCGTGCTACAGTCCATGGGGTGGCCAAGAGTCAGACACGGCTGAGCAACTAAATTGAACTGGCTCCCACAACTTGTCCCTGTGTCTTCACTTGACAATTCCTCTGTGCATACACATCCCGGATGTCTCTGCCACTTTTTTAGGGACAGCAGTCAGATTGGATTAGGAACCCATCCTTTTATCTCATTTGATATTAATTACCTCTTTAAATCCCCAGTCTTCAAATGGAGTCCCAGGGTCAGAGCTTCAACTTATGGAGCTTGGGGAAGATTCCGTACACAACAGTAATTTTTACTAGCCATCTTATTCCCTGTGATATTTTTGCCTTATGGAATTTTCTCTTAAATCATATAATTGAAGTAGAATATACATAAATAAAAGTCCATGAATCCTAGGTGTGCAGTTCAGTGAATTATCAGAAACTGAATACATCTGAGTAATCAATACTCAGGTCAAGGAATAGGCTACAAGCACAGAAGCTCTCCACCACCTTATCCCTCTTCCTAAATGCACTGCTTCCCCTTGTTCTTGTTTTGAACTTTACATAAATTAATCATATAATATAAACCTATTTGTGTCTGATGTCTTTTGGTCAATAATTGTATTTATAAAATCTGTTCATGCCATTTCATGAAGTTATCTTTCATTCATTTTCATTGCTATGTGCCATTTGAAAATGATAAAACATTTGAATCCTGTGAACAGAGAAGCCTGGTGGGCTGCTGTCCATAGAGTTGGACACAACTGAAGTGGTTTAGCATGCATGCATGCATGCATTGGAGAAGGAAATGGCAACCCACTCCAGCATCCTTGCCTGGAGAATTCCAGGGACGGAGGAGCCTGGTGGGCTGCCGTCTATGGGGTCGCACAGAGTCGGACACGACTGAAGCGACTTAGCAGCAGCAGCATACTTAAACATTAATTAACTTTTTTGTTTCCAGTTTGGAGCTGTGAAAAATAACACTGCTATAACTCTTACGCATGTCTTTTACACCCTTACACACTTCACTGTTGGGTATATACTTCAGAGGAAATTGTTGGATCAAAGGATATGTGTTTGATCAAATATATAGGACCCTATCAAAGAGTTTTTCCAAAGTAACTGCACAAATCCACACTCTCACTGGCAGTATCTGAGAACTCTATTGGGTTTCCATTTGAATAGTTGTCATCAGATGTTTTTACTTGGGCCATACTGGTAGGGGTGCAGTGGTATCTCATTTTGGCTTTAATTTCTTCTCTGATTAATAATGTTTGAATTATTTTTTAAACTATATTTGGCCTTTTGAAAAATAAGAAAACTTTAAATGTTTATGTAGTTAAATGCATTCATGAGTTCTAATGTTTAAAACATAATAGAAAATACTTCCAATCTAAAGATTTCTTCTTTAAATTCACCCATACTGTCCTCTAGCATTTTTCTATATTCTTTGTATTTAAATATTTAATCTCTTTGGAATCAATTCTTTATAAGTTTGCAGGTAGAAATCAGATTTTTGTGAGTCCATACATTTTATTGGTTGGGCTCTTCTTGACTGGGTTCATTTATATTTTCTCATCTACTGACTGAAATGTGTGCTTGTCATTGATGCTGATCCTTCTTTCTGTGAATAAATTATGGGGCAAAGTCACCATGTCCATGGGATATATGCAGATAATTTTTCTTTTACTCCTGGAAGTATTTTCTTGTTAAATATGGACCACATCTTCTGCATTGTAAGGTTATACGTTTTTTCAAGCTAATTCAACCTTCCAGTTTGTTTGGTCCTTCACTTCATTATTTCAGAGAGAATCACAGGACACACAGGGTGTTCTGTAAATGACCACCTCTAATGCCTCTGTGTCACATATTAGACATCCAGCTGACCCTGTAGCTCTTAAAAATCAGCTGTATTTCTTTCTGGTAACACATTTTTATTTTTCTCATTTCTAGGATTGACCTATTTTCTGTCTAGCCTAAGTCTCCTGTGTTAAAAGTAAGAAACCCAGGGCACTAGATTTCAAATGTGCTCATGCACAATAGTCTGTAATTAGCTTTATGAGTTTTTTGAATATTCTAGTTTCCATAATCCTAATCAGAGGATGGGATATTTATTAAAGTCTCACCTCAGAGAAATAGATATCTTTAATTATTTAGTCCTCATAATTTATAATCAATTTCCTTATATTCTGAGGTATTAATGGTTAAAACATAGTAGGACTCAATAAATATTTAGGAATGAATGAATGAACTCAGCTCATACTGGGAAATGTGTTCATGATCCTTATCAAGAAAGCCATTAATCTAGTTCATAAATATCCATCTATTTGGTGAATTACAAGAATTTGGACCATGAAGATAAAAAGAAAGGAAACAGTGCCAAAAACACATAGCGAAAGCCAAAACTGCAATTAGGTTCTTTGGAATGGACTCAACACTCTAACTATACTCTTAGAATAGAATAGATAGTTAGCAATGTATGGAACAAGGAAAAAGTCAATGTTATGTAAACATCTTATAGATACTTCAGCACTGCCCTTTTGACACTCATTCCTGTGATCTGTCTTTTGAAGGATAAAGTATGAGTCTCAGCTCTGATAAGATTTCCTTTTATATCTTTCTAATTCCCTTTCCCTCTCAAGCTGAGTCAGATGAACCTTCTCTTCTCCCCCAAAACATGTTGTGTTTGTCTCTGCAATTAAAATTACCGAAACATTTTCAATACCAAGTATATGTTTTTGTGTCTTCTCTCCACAGAAATCCATGATGGCAAGGGCCACAATATTTATCTTTGTGTTCTCAACTCTGCATAATACTCGACACATTGTAAATCCACTGTATGTTATTGTTTGACAGAACCAACTGTAGAATTGAAAGGCAGAGAAAAGTAACTCTGTTGTTAAGTACACTTAAGTAAAAGGATTTCGCCTTTATTCACATATGGCTCATCTATGCCCTGCTGTCCTAAAGATAAATGATATATAGCTAATATTTATTTATTATTTATTATGTCCAGGCCACATGTGAAGTGGGGGATTAATTTCCTTGGGCTCTGGTAGCAAATTAGCACAAATGCAGTGATTTAAAACAGCATGTTGATCCCATCACAGTCCTGGAAGCTGGAAGTCCAAAAACAAGCCATCAGCAGATAGTTTGGCCACACCCTGTGTTCAGTGATGGCTCAGTGGGTAAAGAACCCATTTGCAGTGCAGTAGACACAAGGAACATGGGTTCGATTGATCCCCGGGTCGGGAAGATCCCCTGGAAGAGGCCATGCCAAACCACTCCAGTATTCTTGACTGGAAAATCCCATGGACAGAGGAGCCTGGCGGGCTACAGTCCACGGGGTCACAAAGAGTCAGACACGATTAAACAAAACACTGCTTGTGTTAAAGCCTGGAAGTGAAAATTTTTTAAAGTTCCCCAGATGATTCTCAATCACAGAGAGGATGGACAATTGCTATATGGTTGAACCCTTTTCCACTGAAGAAAGAGATTGGCCCTTGAACTTTAGAGTCCAGATTCTAAGAGTGTTAACCTGAGAACTCTCACATAACATTATTTCAACTCTGTCTCAGCTTCTTCAAGTTTAAGATCAAGACTTTCACCTTAATTGTTTATCATGAGGAGTAAATGTGGAAACACAAAACATAAATAATGATAAAACCTACCATTTGCTGGATTCTTACCATATGCTTGAGTCTTTTCATGCATTCTTTTGTGGCCTTCTGGTATTACAAGATTTTAATAATTGATTCTTCTTTTCTGTGCAGCCTATATTCCAAACTATTGTGTAGTGTAACTTGAATAAAACGAGATGCTTTTCTCCCTAAAGTCTTTATGGAAGCATTGTCAGTAACTCAGACTGCTTTCTGAAAGGGGGAAATAGAGGGTCAGAGGGTAAGACTACAATAAAATTTAGATACCATAGTTATTCAAAGCAGCTGAAGCCAAGGGAAAAGTGGGACATTCTAGGCACCTCCTTGCAAAACCTGACATTGTCATGAATGTGTGACTATTTAACTGAAGGAAAGAATTTTCTCTGCTATGTGAGAGACACTCCTATGGGAATAATGATGCTTGCCTAGCATTCTTTTAAAAAGTGTGAAATATATAAAAGCCCTTTAAGAGATCAAAAGTGCTATAAGAAAACTATTAGGAACAACAACAAAGTACCATCCAGTGAATTTAAAAAGGAGCTAGGCTAGGGGAAGAAAAGCTATTTTGGCCAGGCAGGGGAACAGGCATGGTGTTTTAGCATAAGTGAGCAAGGGCAAAGCAGATTGGCAGTACCTTCTATGCTTTCATTTGGATGGTAGTTGTTCATAATATTGCTCTTTATCTTGTTTCTAAATTCATCCCAGTTCAGTCTTTTTAATTTTCCATATCCAGGGTGGAAGGATATTTTAAAATTTCCTTTAGAGTATCTTTGTGCATTTTGTGTGGGTGAAGAAATATCATCTTCTAACAAATACTTTTAATATGTTGTTAGAAATAGTGTTACCTGTCTAATAATATTCTTACACAAAGAGAAACTTAGAGCATCATTATCTTAAAGATAATGATGATGCCAATAACTTTGTATACATAGGGGTTTGTCATTTAGAGATCGGCATATATTACATCCAGTAATAGTATTTCAAACAAATATATATCAAATATCAACTATGATGTTTTCAAAAAAACTTGGTGAAGAATATATTTTAAGATTTTATGTTACAGTTAAATTTCATTTAAGCCTTTTATTGAAATTATTTAATTTAGGTAATTTTGTGCATTTTTTGCTATTTTGTTTATTTTCAATCAAGTGGCCCAGTAAGAGAGAAATACATATGCTAAAGTCAATTTCAACCTTTTCTTTAAATTTTGTCTTGACTCAAACCTTTTGGAAGTTCAAAAATATCAGAGAAAAATTCCATTTTCACTACATTCTTTTATTGTTGATCCCTCAGTGCTTTCAGATAATAAGCAAAATGGAGCAAGAAATGTTGAAATATTGTCAACCAGGTTTTCTCATTGAATTTCCAACCTAAGCAAAAAGCTCATAAGGAAGCTACTTTTATAGTATCTCAAAGAAGTGTAGGGAGTTTAAATAGAGGTCTAGATTTTGGATTATTATTTAAAACAATCCCCAAGTCACCTGAGCTTATCTATAATGTTATTTAGTCTCTTTTTATGAAGCAAAAGGGACTGAATATAAGCCATTTCCATAATTGTATACAGTTAGTAAAATACTAATTTTGAAAATCATATTGGCAGGACTAGTAGAAATATTAATAAAACTTAAATTTGAATTTAGTGAAAAATGTCACAATTGTTGAAATACAAATCTTAGTTCTATATTAAGTTTGAGAGTTTTTATTTTTTAAGAGCTCACTGGGCATTTTAGTTTCTTAGTCTAGTATCTGAACTTTTTGCATAAGAACATATATTTTTGCCCTGTAAACATTGCATATGAGATAAAGAGGTTTTGAATTACTCTAGCATATCTTGTTCTTGGAAGCTGACCTTGAAAAATGGATTATTAAAGACTGAGAAATCCTGCAGTCATGTAGCACCCTATATTTATTCAATACATTTCACAATATTTTTTAGCATAAACTCTTTTTTTTTTACAGAAGAGTTTCTCTCCCCAAATATTAATATCATTTAAAAAGGAATAGTTCAAAATGGAATTTTCCTTTTTCTCCCTTCTAAAACCTTGTTGAAATGTCACTGAAAAGTGCAGAAGGGTTTCAAGGCACAAGAGCAAAGAAAAGGAGGTGTGGTGTCATCAGTTTGTAAGAAGTGTAACTGGATTTGTGGAAAAAGGGAAGTGGGTGGGAGGGTGTTGACATATAATTAGAGTTGAGGAGGAAATGGCCCAGAAGATGGTCCCAGGAGAGGCATAATTGACGTGGCTTTGTTTCCTTTTCAGAGCCCTGGAGAGCAAGCACAGTCAGAATCCTTGGATAGGGATCGCCCAAGAACAGGGCTGACCCAGGAAAGGATGATTAATCAGAGAATCCTCCTCACGAAGTCCCCCTGGCCCCCAGTGCTTCCTGCCTGCCATGTGCTGAGTAACTCACAAACCAGTCATTTCCCAGGCAAATGTTGGAACCCTGAATACATTCAATTACTTTTAGGGCAGAATTGAGCTTTGATGTGATCAGTGTCCCTGACTTACCCAGCATATCCTAGCTTCTAAGATGATTGTGTTGGCTTGTCTGTTCTCTAGCCATGGGCCTCAGAGCAAAGATCATCAGCTGAAGCACTTGTCTGTATAGGCAGAGCTCCTAGCCAACTCTTTCATAAGTGGAGGGTGAGCGTCCCAGAGAAGAAAGCTCACTTACGTGGTAAAGGAAAGTTACCAACCCAGCTGCTAATGGGAGGCAGTTTAGTTTTCATTTTCAAGTTAAGAATGGACTTCCAAAGTTACATCAAATATTTGAGAACATCAGAACAAAAATATGTGTTAGTCACTCAGTCACGTCTGACTCTTTGTGACCCCATGGACTATTGCCCACCAGGCTATTCAGTTCATGGGATTCTCCAGGCAAGAATGCTGGAGTGGGTTGCCATTTCCTACTTCAGAGGATCTTCCCAACCTAGGGACTGAACCCTGGTCTCCTGCATTGCAGGCAGCCTCTTTACCATCTGAGTAATCAAGGAAGCCCTAGAATAAAAATGGATCTAAATAGATAAAAAACATGATTATGTTGAGAAGAAATAGTAATCCAGAGTAGAAGAATTAAAAAAAGAATGACTTAGTATTCATTTATGGGTGTAAGTATATAAAACAATGAAAACCTAGAAGTTTGTCATTAAAAACAAAAACAGAGATAAGGAATTATTTAAAATTAAACTGATTTATTAAAAAAAATGAAAAGTCCACTGAAAAAGGTAAAAATCAAGGTGTTTTCCAAATATTCAGCATTAAAGTAATGAGTTAGAAAATATTAAAAAGGAATTTAAAAGATGGCAAATATCAAATATGATAAGGACAAGAATTAAAATAGTAATAATAATAATATAATAATTAAAAGCACATTTTCAAGAGTTAAATCATCAAATGATGAGGTATTAATTGCTAAATACAAAATATGAAAAATGACTCACAGACTTCATAAGGACCTTCAGAAGTGTAAATATTTTTAAAAGCATCTTTTAAAAAGGCTCACTATGTAATTTGTAATCCAATCCTAGACAATTTTATAGTTAAGAGGTCGCTACTAAAATTATACTAGGACGGTAAGGATAATTCAAAATTATCCCAGACACAGTGTGACTTCTGGTAACTATCTGTAAAGCAATGAAATTGAGTTGGCATCCAAATTCCCATCAGCAACACTAGATATTAGAAGACAAGATAAACATATTTTCAGCCTACTTAGGGAAAATTATTGTAAGCATAAATTTTTATAGGAAGTCAGCATAATGTCAAATTCAAGGACAATATGAATTTTCACATATCTATATAGTCTCAGAAAATGTACCTTTTATAAACTCTTCCTGAAAAAAAGGTTTATATAGTGATGAGATAAAAATAGTAATCAGACAAGATGAACAGTTAAGATCAAAGAAACAACAGAAACAAGGAAAAGAAGTCCTAGTTTAACAACTAAGTATGCAGTCATCCCCTAGAGCAAATGGTTTATGCTTTTAGCAGAAAGGAGTAGGCCTCATGCAAGGATTGTCTTTAGAAGAGCATGGACTGCATGTAATAAATAGTTTAGTTAGAAGAAATGCCCATGTATAAATGGGAAGGAAATCGAGAAAACAGAGGGATATATATGTATACGTGAGGCTGATTCACTTTGCTGGACAGCAGAAACGAACACGGTATTGTAAGCAATTATACTCCAATAAAAATTAATTTTAAAAAAAGCAAGGCCTGTATTAAAGATGTAATAAAAGTGGATGCCTAGGGGAAAGGCAAGGTAATGATAGCTCTTAAGAAAATGTAAAATGCTCTCCAAGAAAATTGTGGTCACAATAGGAAGCACTTAAAAATGTAGCATAACTTTGATCCAGTTACTCTTAGAATGTTCTCTTTTAAATAGCATAAGCTTAGTGTTATAGAGTGATAGGCTGGTATTTCCTCCTATGTATATCTGTCCCTATCCAACTGCTTAGTTGTAAATTAAATTTTATTCATATCATCATAATGTATTAGATGCTATTTATTTTCAAATTTTAAAATCAACTTATAGTCATGTAAACCTAATTACAATTTTAGAATAAAATGTAAGTTCATTATTTTTTAAGATAAATAGTTCTGTCCAGGCCCACTAACCAGTAAACAACCACCCAAACCAAAAAGGATGAATGAAATCACCAATATAAACTTAATTCTGGTATCACTTATTTCTGCCCTGCAGTCTTCGGTTTGGAAAGGACCTAAAACTCACGCACCTCTGCAGTTTTGTTTTATGCATGAGAAAAATGGGGTACAGGGAAACCGCAGCTCCGCCAAAGCCTCATCCTCGGGCTAGAAGCCAGAAACCCTGACTGCCCATCTGCAGACATCTATTCTGTGAACCTAGAACTTTTCTAGGGTGTGAAGGTAGATTTATTCAGCAAATGACCCAGTATCTCCTGGAGGGAAGCTGCGCCTCGGTGGCTGAAGGAATAAATGGTCATGATGCAGCTTGTTCTGTGGGAAATTCTTTGGGGGATTAATTATGGTTGTGATTACATGGAGTGTGACTTTTCTTAAAAAAAAATGTAAGTACGTTAAACATTGTCAATTTAAAAACAATGTGAGAATTTAAAAAAAAATAAAGTCAAAAAAAAAAAATAAAAACTGTGAGAATTGGCAGAAATTGGGATGTAAATAGGGGAAAGGGAAGAAAGGTATCTAAGTTGGTAATTTTTGTTTTATATATCGGGGAATTTGAGAATACCATCCAACACTGACTGATCAAGAATCAAAAGCTTAAGTACATAATGAAAATTTTTCAGACATTTGATATGAGTTGAAACAATTATATAACCTTTATTGATTTAGAGGAAGGAAGAATGTGATTTTAAGGAAAATGTAAGTAAACTTATTCTTTATTTCTAAAGCAGAGATTCAATAATTATTGTCTAAATTTAATTAGCCAAGAAACAGAGATGTAAATGTACTAGTTAGAGTTTAATGACTGTAGGTAAATGCTGGCTTTTGGAAAAAAATTTAGAGTTAGGTGGTATGGCTGAGAACTTTTATGTTATATTCCTCTGAATTGTTTGCCTTCTTTTTTTCTTTTAACCATATGTTAAGCTCATGTTTTGTAACTATAAATTTTTTAACCCAGCAATGTAATTGTCCAAACTATACATAGTTGCAGGTTGGGGTTAATAGAATCACACCACATATAGTGTTTTACAGTTTGTGTTTTAATTGAATAACACGTTTTAGTTCATTTTCCATGTCTGCAAAAGTAGTTCTAACATCCATTTTTAAAACAGAATGATTTGACTGTATCAGATTTCATCAAACATTTTCCTTTCTCCTGAGAACATAGATAGTTCCCATGTATTTAACATTATAAATTATGTGCAGTAATGTATCTCCACATTTATTATTGCACAATTTACAAATGTCAATTTAGAGTAAATTTAAGGAAAGAATTATCAGGTAAACTGGTATGAATGTATATACATATATGTATATATATAGTGTGTATGTGTGTATATGTATATATATGTATATATAACTACACGCACTTCCAAAGTATTTAAACCAATAAACACACCTCAAAAGGCACATGGCAGTGTCTGTACCATATCCATACCGACACTAAAGTTTAACATGCATCAGAGAAAATTGGACAAATTATTAAAATAGAGGCAGCTGGCCCCTTGGCAGGTGGAGGTAAACGCTGGGGATCTGCACTTTGGCA
Source organism: Odocoileus virginianus (assembly GCF_023699985.2). Taxonomy (NCBI): domain Eukaryota; kingdom Metazoa; phylum Chordata; class Mammalia; order Artiodactyla; family Cervidae; genus Odocoileus; species Odocoileus virginianus. The sequence continues at coordinate 60,136,187 of NC_069684.1, forward strand.
AGTTCCCAGGTGATGCTGGTGTTGCAGGTCAAGGAACTTCACTTTGTGAACCACTGTATTATGAATTAGAAAATGCATTCTTTTTTTTTTTTTTATCAAATATCACACTTATTTAGCACTGTGCATATTGCTGTGAGCTTTACATATTGTAATGAGTGATGGATTATATTTAACTGTTAGTACAGAGACATAATTACGATTGTTTATATAAACTACAGGGTTGTTGTTTTTTTTTTTTTCCTTAAAAAAGAAAGTCTAGAGGTGCCCCACGGACATAGACAAATTCATCAGTGACTTCCTCCTTTCTGCTTCACCATCCTTGACATATTGCTTCCTTCTTTAAGGTTGTCTCACAGTCCAAGATGGCTGCTGCAGCCCTCACTATCTTGTTTGTGTTCCAGGAAGAAGGAAGGAAATAGCGAAAGTCGCTCAGTCATGTCCAACTCTTTGTGACCCCATGGACTATACAGTCTGTGGAATTCTCCAGGCCAGCATACAGGAGTGGATAGCCTTTCCCTTTCCAGGGGATCTTCCCAACCCAGGGATCGAACCCAGGTCCCCTGCATTACAGTCAGATTCTTTACCAGCTGAGCCGCAAGGGAAACCCAAGGAAGTAGTAGCAAGAACCAAAAATTCATTTTTAGCTGAGAGCATTCTATCTTGAATTACTTTTAAGCTACTTCATTTATAAAGTAAGAACTGTGCAATAGCATATAATTCCATTGTCCCTCCCATTCTTTGTGCTCTTGTCATTTATTTTCTCTATGTAGTAAAACTTACAATAGATTGTTAGTTTTGTTTCTGATTGTCAATAATCTTGTGAAGAAATTTAGAGGGAAAGAGAATCTTTGTATTTACCCAACTTTCATCCTGGCTAGTACATTTCATCCTCTTTGGTGAGTCAGCCTGCTCTCTGAAATTATTTCTCATTAGCCTGAAGAATCCTCCTTAGCATTCCTTGTAATTAGAGTCTCCCAGGGAGAAATTCTCTTAGATTTTGTGTATTTGAAAACATCTTTATTACATCTTAATTCTTGAATGATATTTTCACAGGGTATAGAAGTCTACGCTGACAGTTTTGACACATTTAAAATTTTCATTTTTTACAACTGAAAAATTTAAAGTTTCCATATCTGGAAGCTAGGAATTATCTATGTTGTCTTCATTCTAACTACCACAATAGAGCACCCTCTCCTCCCCATCCCACACATTTGGCTATAATGACAGTGATTTGTTTTCTTGTTTTCCATATATAGCCAGTGATTTCTAAACTCATTCAGTTGTTCATTTTGTTTAATAATAGTCCTTCACCTCTTCCAGCCAATATCTGTGATTAATAACCAAATACTCTTCTTTCTTTAAAAATCCATTCCAAATGCACTTTATGTGTGAAACATTTTACTGACAATGATCTCTAAACTCTCCAAACTCCCAGCACACTTTGTCTGTCCCTACTTGATGGTGTTCATCATTACAGAATACTTATGTCATTATCCCGTCTGCTCTAAAGTGTCAGAGTTGGAGGTAAACTCTGTTACAGAGTCATACTATCTTGTTCATTTTTCTTCTATTTTCTTAATTTCTAACATGCTTGTTCCATAAATAACATGAATGATTTTGTATTAAAAATATTCCTTGGAAAATGCGATTAGCATAACAGGTATATTGTTGACTACAGTAACTTGGCTTATGCTACTTTGTGAGTTTTAAATGACTAACATAATTTCCACTTGAACATTTCCTTTTGAGTTTAAATAGAGACAATTGACAAGATTGATTGATGGCCTCAGGCTTGCCTGTCTGCAGTGGGCACTGTGCTGCCTGGTCCTCCTTCAAGCATGAAGGACTTGTTCTCCAGTTTCTGGGGGAGAAAATGTCGGACAGCCCTCAACTGTCAATCCTTTACAGGTTCTCTGCAGAGAATCTTGCAAGACTGAATTTCTGGGCAATCTTTAACCATAACAACTGATCAACAGGATAGAAAGTTCAGCTCCTTCACCCCAACATGAGAGAGAACCCCATGGAAGGTTGAAAGTTAAAGTGTTAGTCACTCAATCATGTCCAACACTTTGCGACCCCATGGACTATATTCCACCAGACTCATGTGTCCTTTGGGTTCTCTAGCCACAATACTGGAGTGGGTTGCCAATCCCTTCTCCAAGGGATCCTCCTGACCCACAGATCCAACCGAGGTCTCCTGCATTGCAGACAGATACATTACCCATCTGAGCCACCTGGAAGCCACCTTCCATGGTTAATGGGAGCTTTATTTACACTGTATCACAGCTTGGCTTCTCCCCCTGCCTGGGTCTATTCTTCCCTCCACACGTTGATTTCTGGAGTCTTTCATAGCACACTTCCTCCTCTATCTCTCATCTACATTACAAAAACTGTTTTCTGAAGAACCCATGCTGCAGTAGAAAATTATGATCCAAATCAGATGCTAAATATAAAGTGTTCTCTCTTTTTTCCATTAAATTTTTTTTTTTTTAAATTGGAGCATAGATGATTTGCAGTGTTGTTAGATTAAGTGAAAGTGAAAGTGTTAGTCAGTTGTGCCCAACTTTTTGCCACCCCATGGACTGTAGCCTGCCAGGCTTCTCTGTCCATGGGATTCTCCAGGCAAGAATACTGGAGTGGGTAGCCATTCCCTTCTCCAGGGGATCTTACCGACAGAGATCAAACCCAGTCTCCCAAATTGCAGGCAGATTCTTTGCTGTCTGAGCACCAGTCTCAGGCGTACAGCAAGGTGATACAGTTATACATATACCTGTTCTTTTTCAAATTCTATTCATGTGTTTTTACAGAATATTGAGTAGAGTTCCCTGTGCTATACATTAGTTTGTTGTTCAGTCGCTCAGTTGTGTCCAGCTTTTTGTGACCTCACGAATGGCAGCACACCAGCCTTCCTTGTCCTTCATCATCTCCCAGAGCTTGCTGAAACTCATGTCCACTGGTGATGCCATCCAACCATCTTATCTCCTATCATCCCCTTTTGTTCCTGCCTTCAATCTTTCCCAGCGTCAGGGTCTTTTCTAAAGAGCCAACTCTTCGCATCAGGTGGCCAAAGTATTGGGGCTTTAGCATCAGTTCTTCCAATGAATATCCAGGATTGATTTCCTTTAACATTGACTGGCTTGATCTCCTTGCAGTCTAAGAACTCTCAAGAATCTTCACCAACAACACAGTTCAAAACCATCAATTCTTCAGCACTCAGCCTTGTTTATGATCCACTTCTAACATCCATACATGACTACTAGCAAAACGATAGCTTTGACTATATGGACCTTTGTTGGCAAAGTAATTTCTCTGCTTTTTAATATGCTGTCTAGGTTTATCACAGATTTTCTTCCAAAGAACAAGTGTCTTTTAATTTCATGGCTGCAGTCACCATCTGCAGTGATTTTGGAGCCCAAGAAAATAAAGTCTCTCTCTGTTTCCATTGTTTCCCCATCTATTTGCTATGAAGTGATAGGACTGAGTGCCATAATCTTTGTTTTTGAATGTTCAGTTTTAAGCCAGCTTTTTCACTCTACTCTTTCCCCTTCATCAAGAGGCTCTTTAGTTTCTCTTCACTTTTTGCCATAAGGGTGGTGTCATCTGCATATCTGAAGTTATTGATATTCTTCTGACAATCTTAATTCCAGCTTGTGCTTCATCCAGCCCAGCATTTTGCATGATGTGCTCTGCATATAAGTTAAATAAGCAGGGTGACAATATACAGCCTTGACATACTGTACTCCTTTCCCAATTTGAAACCAGTCCTTTGTTCCAGGTCCAGTTCTAATGGTTGTTTCTTGACCTGCATACAGGTTTCTCAGGACGTAAGTGAGATGGTCTGGTATTCCATCTCTTTAAGAATTTTCCATAGTTTGTTATGATCCACAACAAAGTGGAAGGCTTTGTTCCACAACACAGTCAAAAGCTTTAGTGTAGTCAGTGAAGCAGAAATAGATGTTTTTCTGGGATGCTCTTGCTTTTTCTATGATCCAACGGATTTTAGCAATTTGATCTCTGGTTCCTCTGCCTTTTCTAAATCCAGCTTGAGTATCTGGGAGTTCTGGTTCATGTACTATTAAAGCCTAGCTTGGAGAATTTTGAGCATTACTTTGCTAGCATGTGAGATGAGTGCAATTGTATGGTAGTTTTAACAATCTTTGTCATTGCCTTTCTTTGAGATTGGAATGAAGAGTGACCTTTTCCAGTCCTGTGGCCACTGCTGAGTTTTCCAAATTTGCTGGCATATTGAGTGCAGCACTTTCACAGCATCATCTTTTAGGATTTGCAATAGCTCAACTGGAATTACATCACCTCCACTACTAGCTTTGTTTGTGGTGATGTTTCCTAAGGTGCTTTTGATTTCACACTCCAGGATGTCTTTCTCTAGGTGATGATCACACCATCATGGTTATCTGGGTCATGAAGATCTTTTTCTTATAGTTCTTCTGTGTATTCTTGCCACCTCTTCTTAATAACTTCTGCTTATCTTAGATCCATAACATTTCTGTTCTTTATTTTATCCATCTTTGCATGAAGTATTCCATTGGTGTCTCTAATTTTCTTGAAGAGAGCTTTAGTCTTTCCCATTCTATTGGTTTCCTCTACATTGATCACTGAGGAAGGCTTTCTTACCTCTCCTTGCTATTCTTTGATATCTTTCCTTTTCTCTTTTGCATTTTACTTCTTTTCTTTCCTCAGCTATTTGTAAGGTCATCTCAAACAACCATTTCCCTTTTTGCATTTCTTTTTTGGGGGGATGATTTTGGTAATCACCTCCTGTACAATATTACAGACCTCTGTCCATAATTCTTCAGGCACTCTGTCAATCAGATCTAATCCCTGGAATCTATTTGTCACTTCTAGTGTATAATCATAAGGGATTTGAATTAGGCCATACATGAATGGCCTAGTAGGTTTCCTTACTTTCTTCAATTTAAGTCTGAGTTTTGCAATAAAGTGTTCATTATCTGAGCCACAGTCAGCTCTGGTCTTGTTTTTGCTGACTGTATAGAATTTTCAGCTATATAGACCACCCTTGGCTGCAAAGAATATAATCGGTCTGATTTCGGTATTGACCAGCTGGTGATATCCATGTGTAGGGTCATCTGTTCTGTTGTTGGAAGAGAACATTTGCTATGACCAGTGTGTTCTCTTGGCAAAACTCTGTTAGCTTTTGTCCTGCTTCATTTTTGTACTCCAAGGCCAAATGTGTCTGTTACTCAGGTATATCTTGACTTCCTACTTTTGCAATCCAGTAGGTACTTGTTGGCTATTTTATATATAGCAGTGTGTGTCTGTTAATTCCAACCTCTAAATTAATTCCCCCCTCAACTTTCCCCTTTGGTAATCATAAATTTGTTTTCTGTGTCTATGAGTTTATTTCTGCTTTGTAAATAAGTTCATTTGTATCATTTTTGTTTTTAAGGTTCTACAGATGAGTGATACCATACAATGTTTCTCTTTGTCTGATGTACTTCACTTAGTATGATCATCTCTAGGTCCATCTATGTTGCTTCAAATAGCATTATCTTTCTTCTGCTAGAGAATATAATTTACCATTCTTGCGTTCCTCCATATACCCCTTATCAATTAGTGTGTACAGTAAAGATGTGAATAAAAGACTATATTACTCTAATAATAACTTTAAAAGGTCACATTCCTGAGCCTTCCATGTATCCTGAATGCTCAAGAGTTAACCAGTGTTATCAACCAGAAGCTGAAGGATGAAGAGGTTGCCCAAGTCAAGAAGAGTGCAGATACCCTCTGGGGCATCCAAAAGTACCTAAAGGACCTGTGACTTCTGACTGCGAGGCTGTAGAAACTTAAAACTACAGTTTGATTAACCACAAGCCTTTAGTTTGCATCCATGTACATGGAGCACAGTTTGCTTTTGTCTTCTTAAGTCTGTGCATCTGGGCTCCCAGAATCAAAGCCCATGCTTGCTTTAATGCTTGCAAGATGAGTCCTTGAACAAATAAAATAAACCACCTAGTGTAAAAAAAAAAAAAGTTCACATTCTAGAAGTTACAATAAATTCTAAAGTTGTATTTGCCTCATATTATTCATATTCCAGTTACTTCTTATTTGCTCATATAGTACAGTGCACAGTGAAGAGATGGAGAAGGAAATGACAACCCACTCCAGTGTTCTTGCCCAGAGAATCCTGTGGACAGAGGAGCCTGGTGGGCTGCTGTCCATGGGGTCTCACAGAGTCGGACACTACTGAAGTGACTTAGCATGCATACATGCATTCATTGGAGAAGGAAATGGCAACCCACTCCAGTGTTCCTGCCTGGAGAATCCCAGGGACGGGGGAGCCTGATGGGCTGCCGTCTATGGGGTCGCACAAAGTCGGACACGACTGAAGCGACGCAGCAGCAGCATAGTGAAGAGAATGTGTGTAACTCAGGTTCCTTCGTTAACATCAGGGTAATGACCCCCCACAAACAGTTAATGTGGGTACATGTGCATATTCCAGAATTTGGCCTGAGTTGGCATTTGCCAGGCAGTCTGACATTGCACAGTTTTAAGGAAGAAAAACTATAGGTATTTATAGAACTGGTCTCAAAGCCATTTTATAAAAGCTGTTCCCTTTTTCACCTGCTGACTGAGGCAATATTTGACTATTGTGGTACAGAGCAGAGATCGATCATACCTTTTTACCAGGATGAAAATAAAAACAAATTCAACAGAGATGGGGAAAAGCTTTTTTGTTCCCTTTAATACTTATTCGGACTGCTTAGATCTGGGTTTTAAATTGAACTTGAGCCTTTTCAGATTCCTGTTTCTTTCACAGACAGGGAAAAAAACATTCTCAGTTTCAATAAAGAAAACAAAAAGTAGATACACCAGCCTAGTGTACACTGCCTTTTTTGTATATTGGAAAAAATGGGCTTCTCATGAGACTCATATAAATTTTCTTTTCTGCTGCTCAAGACTCAGTTTTACCATAAATGAGAGCTATGAAGAAAGAAAAAGTATATAACAAAATTCAGAGAATAGAGACAAGATGGGGAAATACAGATATCCTAAGGAATCAAAGTGTAGTTAAACTAGGGTTGGATTAATGAGAACAAAAATCAGTGTTTTCATTATGAACTTCTAGATATGGGAATATAGAAATAGCTAGAATGAGTCACAGTAAAAGCATTCCCCGGAATGTAAATGAATTTTGATTTAAAAGAGTGTGGAGTTGGGTGGTCCCTGTTACCAGGAAAAAAAGGGAAATGCAAGATGTGACACCCAGCTGTTACATCCAGTAGTAAAAGAGCCCCTAGTCCATGGAATTCCCACAGTGGAGCAGAGTCTCCATATCATTTTTGTGGCGCTCCTGTGAAGACCATAAGATACTACTTTTTTTTATGTATATGTAGAGTATTTTCACACATAGGTACATACTATTTGTAAAAAGTTCATCTCAGTTTTAAATTTCCATTCTCCAAACCTTGATCTGTTCCTCTATATTGAAGAAATTATTTCTTAGATCATTTAATTTTGCTAAAGGGCTACTGAGACTAATAAAGTAAACATGACAAATATTTTCTCAAAACTTCCACTTGGATGATGAAACTAGAGTGATTCTGGTCATGTCAATGAGTATTTAGTATTTATGAGATAAAGGCAAGGTTTTAGGTAGAAAAGTCCATTCTGAAAAACCAAGTTCTTGGGGAATTGAAATGGAATTGAAAAAAGTAAGAGGAAAGAGAGAGGACAGGGACCAAGATATATTCATTGGATTATTATTTTTTTTTTTGAGAGGGAGAAATATTTTATAATACTCATTGTTTCCATGTTTGTCTTTGTTCATGCATGCATGCTCAGTCATTTCCAACTTATTTTCGAGCCCATGGACTGTAGCCCACTAGGTTCCTCTGTCCATGGGACTTTCCAGGCAAGAATACTATAGGGGGTTACCATTTCCTCCTCCAGAGGATCTTTCCAACCAAGAGATCAAACCTGCATCTGCGGCATTGGCAGGCAAATTGTCTTTGTTTGGGCAGCCACACAAAAAAGCAAAACTAGCTAGGCAAGTTGTAAACAACAGAAACTTATTTCCTAGGTTCTAGAGGTTAGAAGTCTGGAATCAGGGTATGAACATGGTGAGGACTCTCTTCCAGGTGGGAACTGCCATCTGCAGGCTGTGTATTAAGTGGCAGAAGGGGCAAGTGAGTTCTCAGGATGTCTTTTTGTTTTTGTTCAATCACTAAGTCATGTCTGATTCTTTGTAACCCCATGGACTGCAACATGCCAGGCTTCCCTGTCCATCACCAACTCCCGGGGCTTGCTCAAACTCATGTCCATCATGTCGGTGATGCCATCAAACCATCTCATCCTCTGTCACCCCTTTCTCTTCCTTCCCTCAGTCTTTCCCAGCATCATGGTCTTTTCCAATCAGTAGATTCTTTGCAACAGGTGGCCAAAATATTGGAGCTTCAGCTTCAGCATCAGTCCTTCCAATGAATATTCAGGGTTGATTTCCTTTAAGATTGACTGGTTTGATCTCCTCAATATCCAAGGAACTCTCAAGAGTCTTCTCCAACACAATAGTTCAAAAGCATCAATTCTTAGGCACTCAGCCTTCTTTATCGTACAACTGTCATATTTGTACACAACTACTTGAAACATCACAGCTTTAACTATAGAGGCCTTTGTCAGCAATGTGATGTCTCTACTTTTTAATATGTTGTCTAGGTTGGCCATAGCTTTTCTTCCAAGGAGCAAGCATCTTTTAATTTCATGGCTGCAGTCACCATCTGCAGTGATTTTGGAGCCCAAGAAAATTAAGTCTGTCACTGTTTCCATTGTTTCCCCATCTATTTGTCATAAAGTGATGAGGCCAAATGCCATCATCTTAGTTTCTTGAATGCTGAGTTTTTAGCCAGCTTTTTCACTTTCCTCTTTCACCTTCATCAAGAGCCTTTTTAGTTGCTCTTTGCTTTTGGCTATTAGGGTGGTGTCATCTGCATATCTAAAGTTGTTGATATTTCTCCCTGCACTCTTGATTCCAGCTTGTGCTTCATCCAGCCCAGCATTTCACATGATGTACTCTGCACAGAAGTTAACTAAACAGAGTGACAATATACAGCCTTGATGTACTCCTTTCCTGATTTGGAACCAGTTCATTTTTCCATGTTTGGTTCTAACTGTTTCTTCTTGACCGGCATATAGGTTTCTCAGGAGGCAGGTAAGATGGACTGGTATTCCTATCTCTTGAAGAATTTTCCATAGTTTGTTTTGATCTATGCAATCATAGACTGTAGTGTAGTCAATGAAGCAGAAGCATATGTTTTTCTGGTTTTCTCTGAGGAGGCCTTACAAAAACATTCAGAACTGCATGTTGCTTATATAAGTAAAAAAAAAAAAAAAAAAAAATCAAGGCGCTATAGATACCAAGGGACCATTTCATGCAAAATCAGCACAATAAAGGACAGAAGGCAAAAGATATTAAGAAGAGGTGACAAGAATACAGAGAACTATACAAAAAAGGCCTTAATAACCTGGATAACCACACTGGTGTGGTAACTCACCTAGAGCATTTTGGAGTGTAAAGTCAAGTGGGTTTTAGGAAGTATTACTGTGAACAGAGCTAGTGGCAGTGATGGAATTCCAGCTGAGCTATTTAAAATCTGAACAGATTATGCTATTAAAGTGCTGCACTCAATATGCCAGCAAATATGGAAAACTCAACAGTGGCCACGAGACTGGAAAAGGTCAGTTTCTGTTCCAATCCCAAAGAAGGGCAGTGGCAAAAAATGTCCATACTACTGTACAATTGTGCTCATTTCCCATGCTACCAAGGGATCTCTTTTATAAGCACACTAATCCCATTCTTGAGGGCTCTATCCTCATTACATAATCACCTCCGAAAGGCCCTACCTTCAAATATCATCACAGTGGGGAATAGGTTCCAATATGTGACTTTGGGGAAGTACAGAGATGTTCAAAGTCTATGAGTGCTCAAAGATTTGGGAATTAGGAAACAGTTACAGAAACTAACCATGAAGATTCTTTGCGTGCTCTGCAGACCAAGTTTAAAAAACAATTATCCAAATTGAAAAGTATTACCCCAGTCCCCCCAGAGCATCAGGGAAAGCTTCAGAGAAAAGGTAAGACTGGAGTTAAGAGCTTGTCTGGGGCAGAGTCTGAGTGGACAGTGAGGGGCCATTTAGCCAGTGCCTCATATTTTAAACAGACACTAGATGTAAATTTGTCTTCAAATAAGGCAAATATATTAGAAACCTGTGTGTAAGTTTGTATGTGTATGTTTGCCAAGTATGTTATTTTGTTACGTATAAGCATTATAAATATATAACATTTTAAACCCTGTTAATAGTTTTTTGACCTTTTCAATATTAGCAGTATAGTTATTCAGAAAATGGAGGAGATTCAGACTTTCACAGCTCCTTAAAGGACTTAGTTAGGAGTTTATTCATCTTAAAGAATTAGATGTAAACATAAAGCCAACCTCATTCTTCCCTATCTCATACAGGAGGGGTTGTAATAGTTCACTGTAGAGCAGGCACTGTTCCTATGTATATTCATTTGTTTTAAAGGTACACACACACACACACACACACACACACAAAATAAATGTACTCACACCATCCTTTTCTACCCACACTATATCACCATCCTACTCCTGAACCTCACTTCTGAACCTTAACTCCCATGACCTTCCTCATCTTAAAAAGTAGATTCCATAAGAAATTGTTCAGCCTAGAATGTATACATCAGAAAGAATGTATTCATCTACTCATGAGTTGAATTTTATATTAAAAACCTCTGGTTTTCAATCAATATTTGAATGATACTATAGGCCAGGCAGTATTCTAGGTCTTGTGACAAACAGTGAGCAAGATAGAAAAAAAGTCAGTATCCTAATGAAGCTTATAATTTAAAGTATAATATTTTGCCTGTTATTCACATCATTTTATATGCATATGGAATTTGGTCATTAGATGGTTCTCTGGTAATACATTTCATAAAGAAAAAAAAAAAAAAAGCAATGACCTTCCTGCCAGCCTTCAAAGAGCCAAAGTTTAGAATAAGCATATGGAAATGGTTTGTGTGACAAGATTGTTAAGAACCTCAGAAACAAACAACAACAACAAAAAAATGGTTAGGAGAGATTTGTTCTCTCAAGTCAGACATCAAATTTCTTTGCAAAATTATTCCCTCCAGGAGGAAAATCTCTGTCAGTAACAGTGAAAAGTAACATAGATTTTAATGCAATGTTTCCACAGTTGTCATTTTTTGGAAGTTCACTCGCAAAATATGTAACGTTACTCCTAAGGTGGAGTTCTGCTTTTCCCAAAGACATACTTAAACAGACTGTCAGTTGGGTATGGTAGCAGTAAATAGACAGGCTGGCTCCGAATTCACACATTGCCCACCAACACATGTGTTTCCTCAGAGTCTGTTTAGCCCAGCAGGAGATGTTATGATGCCACTGAGAGCCAAGCTGCTACCCACCAAGGCAGGGCGTTTACCATTCCCTCCTAATTGCCTCAGCTGTGCATATGGCTGAGCATTTACTGTATATGAAGAACCGAAGATGTGTGGATCATTCTGTGGCAGGACCTACATTTTAGCCATTTTGTTATGAGCAAAGAAACTAGGTGGAAATGTGGTAGATGAGAAAAAGAAGTAAGTTCACTTAAAAAAGAAAAAAGCCTACACACATTTTAAGGTAAACATGGATGTGTGTACATCTACATATAAAGATATATAGACATATATATATATATATATATATATATATAGTTGCTTTACAATGTTGTGTTATGATATTTTCTGCTGTACATCAAAGTGAATTGATGATATGTATATACACATATCCCCTCTGTTTTGGATTTCCTTTCCATTTAGGTCACCACAGAGAAGTCAGTAGACTCTCTGTGTTATACAGTAGGTTCTCATTAGTTATTTATTTTATACATAGTACCAGTAGTGTATATATGTCAATCCCAATCTCCCGATTCATCCTAGCTCTCCTTCCCCTCCTGGTGCAGATGTGTTTAGCCTCCGTGTCTCTATTTTTCTGCTTTGCAAACAAGTTCATCTGTTCTGTTTCTCTAGACTTCATATTTATGTGTTAATATATGATACTTATTTTTCTTCTTCTGACTTACTTCACTCTGTATGACAGTCTCTAGGTCTCTCCACATCTCTTAAAATGGCACAATTTTGTCCCTTTTTATGGTTGTGTAGCCTTCCATTGTATACATGCACCACATCTTCTCTATCCCTGCATCTGTCTGTGGACATTTAGGTTTCTTCCATGTCCAGGATATTATAAATATTGCTGCAATGAACATTGGTGTGCATGTGTTAGCAATGCTTCATAGCAACATACAGCAAAGTACTGTCTCGCAGTGGAAGCCCGCCATCATCCCCCATTCCCATTCCCCCTGCTGGTTCTAGAGAGGCACATGAAACCTGGCCAGAGAGTATACTTCTCAACTTTCATATGTGTAAAACTGGCTATATAACTAAGTTATGGCCAGTGGATATAAATGAAATGATATGTTCAACTTGTAGGTTTCATCCTTGTAAACGAAGCTACTTGTCCTCATTTTCTCTTTCCCATTCCCATGATCTAGAACATGGTGGGAGTAGGGGTAAGATGGCTTTTTTTCATGTGGAACAAAGAAGGACAGTATCTCAGGCATGGTAGAACAAAGAGATTTTTAATTATTATATCTAGTTTATCTATGTACATGTATATGACCAGATATTACTAATTCAACTCTATGAAAATCAAGCATTAATTATGTCCCCTACAAAATTAAAATATATATTTTGTTAAAAGACTAAATTATAACTGCACTCATCTCACATGCTACTGAAGTCATGCTTAAAATTCTTGAAGCCAGACTTCAGCAATACGTGAACCGTGAACTTCCAGCTGCTCAAGCTGGTATTAGAAAAGGCAGAGGAACCAGAGATCAAATTGCCAACATCTGCTGGATCATTGAAAAAGCAAGAGAATTCCAGAAAAACATCTATTTCTGTTTTATTGACTATGCCAAAGCCTTTGACTGTGTAGATCACAATAAACTGTGGAAACTCCTGAAAGAGATGGGAATACCAGACCATCTGACCTGCCTCTTGAGAAACCTGTATGCAGGTCAGGAAGCAACAGTTACAACTGGACATGGAACAACAGACTGGTTCCAAATAGGAAAAGGAGTACGTCAAGGCTGCATATTGTCACCCTGCTTACTTAACTTATATGCAGAGTACATCATGAGACATGCTGGGCTGGAATAAGCACAAGCTGGAATTAAGATAGCCGGGAGAAATATCAATAACCTCAGATATGCAGATGACACCACCCTTATGGCAGAAAGTGAAGAAGAACTAAAGAAGCTCTTGATGAAAGTGAAGAAGAGAGTGAAAAAGTTGGCTTAAAGCTCAGCATTCAGAAAACTAAGATCATGGCATCCAGCCCCATCACTTCATGGCAAATAGATGAGGAAACAGTAGAAACAGTGGATGACTTTATTTTGGGGGACTCAAAATCACTGCAGATGGTGATTGCAGCCATGAAATTAAAAGACTCTTGCTCCTTGGAAGGAAAGTTGTGACCAACCTAGACAGAGACATTAAAAAGCAGAGACATTATTTTGTCAAGAAAGGTCCATCTACTCAAGGCTATGGCTTCTCCAGTGGTCATGTATGGATGTGAGACTTGGACTATAGAGAATGCTGAGTGCAGAAGAATTGATGCTTTTGAACTGTGGTGTTGAAGAAGACTCTTGAGAGTCCCTTGAACTGCAAGGAGATCCAACCAGTCCATCCTAAAGGAGAACAGTCTAGGTGTTCATTGGAAGGATGGATGTAGAAGTTGAAACTCCAATACTTTGGCCACCTGATGCGAACATCTGACGCATTTGAAAAGACCCTGATGCTGGGAAAGATTGAGGGCAGGAGGAGAAGGAGACAACAGAGGATGAGATGGCTGGATGGCATCACCGACTCAATGGACATGGGTTTGGGTAGACTCCGGGAGCTAGTGATGGACTGGGAGGCCTGGCGTACTGCAGTTCATGGAGTCACAAAGAGTCGGACATGAATGAGTGACTGAATTAATTGATTGATTGATCCTATGATCATTTAGCAGAGATTTCTCTTTATAAATATTCTATTAACTTCTTGATTTATAAGATGAGAAAATTTTACTCTTCATCATTATTTTTTGTTGTTTTATTTATTTTTTTAATTAATTAATTTATTTGTTTTACTTTACAATATTGTATTGGTTTTGCCATACACTGACTTGAATCCGCATGGGTGTACATGTGTCCCCCATCCTGAACCCCCCTCCCACCTCCCTCCCCATCCCATCCCTCTGGGTCATCCCAGTGCACCAACCCAGAGCATCCTGTATCATGTATCAAACCTGGACTGGCGATTCGTTTCACATATGATATTTTATATGTTTCAATGCCATTCTCCCAAATCATCCCACCCTCGCCCTCTCCCAGAGTCAAAAGACTGTTCAATACATCTGTCTCTCTTGCTGTCTCACATACAGGGTTATCATTACCTTCTTTCTAAATTCCATATATATGCATTAGTATACTGTATTGGTGTTTTTCTTTCTGGCTTACTTCACTCCGTATAATAAGCTGCAGTTTCATCCATCTCATTAGAATTGATTCAAATGTGTTCTTGTTAATGGCTAAGTAATATTCTATTGTGCATATGTACCACAGCTTCCTTATCCATTCATCTGCTGGTGGACATCTATGTTGCTTCCATGTCCTGGGTATTATAAACAGTGCTGTGATGAACATTGGGGTACATGTGTCTCTTTTGATTCTGGTTTCCTCAGTTTGTATGCCCAGCAGTGGGATTGCTGGGTCATATGGCAGTTCTATTTCCATTTTTTAAAGAAATCTCCACACTGTTCTCCATCGTGGCTGTACTAGTTTGCATTCCCACCAACAGTGGAAGAGGGTTCCCTTTTCTCCACACCCTCTCCAGCATTTATTGCTTGTAGACTTTTGGATGGCAGCCATCCTGACTGGCAGGAAATGGTACCTCATTGTGGTTTTGATTTGCATTTCTCTGATAATGAGTGATGTTGAGCATCTTTTCATGTGTTTGTTAGCCATCTGTATGTCTTCTTTGGAGAAATGTCTGTTTAGTTCTTTGGCCCACTTTTTGATTGGGTCTTTTTTTTTTTTTTGGAATTGAGCTGCAGGAGTTGCTTGAATATTTTTGAGAATAATTCTTTGTCTGTTGCTTGGTTTGCTATTATTTTCTCCCATTCTGAAGGCTGTCTTTTCACCTTGCTTATATTTTCCTTTGTTGTGCAGAAGCTTTTAATTTTAATTAGGTCCCATTTGTTTATTTTTCCTTTTATTGCCAATATTCTGGGAGGTGGGTCATAGAGGATCCCACTGTGGTTTATGTTGGACAGTGTTTTGCCTATGTTTTCCTCTAGGAGTTTAATAGTTTCTGGTCTTATGTTTAGATCTTTAATCCATTTTGAGTGTGTTTTTGTGAATGGTGTTAGAAAGTGTTCTAGTTTCATTCTTTTACAGGTGGTTGACCAGTTTTCCCAGCACCACTTGTTAAAGAGATTGTCTTTTCTCCGTTATATATTCTTGCCTCTTTTATCAAAGATAAGGTGTCCATAGGTGTGTGGCTTTATCTCTGGGCTTTCTATTCTGTTCCACTGATCTATATTTTTTTAATACAGTAAATTTTCAAACTATTGACTGTAGTAATTTACTAATGCCTTATGTTTACATCTTGTCTCCTTAGGCAAATTCTGAATTTCTCTTTTCCTAAAATTGGATAGATTACAACAAACTGTGGAAAATTCTTAAAGAGATGGGAATACCAGACCATCTGATCTGCCTCCTGAGAAATCTGTATGCAGGTCAAGTAGCAACAGTTAGAACCGGACATGGAACAATGCAGTGGTTCCAAATTGGGAAAGGAGTACATCAGGGCTGTATATTGTCACTCTGCTTATTAATTTCTGTGCAGAGTACATCATGTGAAATGTTGGGCTGGATGAAGAACAAGCTGGAATCAAGATTGCCAGGTGAAATATCAATAACCTCAAACATGCAGATGACACCACCCTTATGGCAGAAAGCGAAGATGACCTAAAGAGCCTCTTGATGAAAGTGAAAGAGGAGAGTGAGAAAGTTGGGTTAAAACTCAGCATACAGAAAACTAAGATCATGACATCTGGTCCTGTCCCTTCATGGCAAATAGATGGGGAAACAATGGAAACAGTGGCAGACTTTATTTTCTTGGGCTCCAAAATCACTGTAGATGGTGACTGAAGCCATGAAATTAAAAGGTGCTTGCTCCTTGGAAGAAAAGCTATGACCAACCTACACAGCATATTAAAAAGCAGAGATATTCTTTGCCAACAAAGGTTCATCTAGTTAAAGCTATGGTTTTTCTAGTAGTCATGTGTGGATATGAGAGTTTGATTATAGAGAAAGCTGAGTACCAAAGAACTGATGCTTTTGAACTGTGGTGTTGGAGAAGACTCTTGAGAATCCCTTGGACTGCAAGGAGATCCAACCAGTACATCCTAAAGGAAATCTGTTCTGAATATTCATTGGAATTACTGATGCTGAAGCTGAAACTCCAATACTTTGGCCACCTGATGCGAAGAACTGTCTCATTTGAAAAGACCCTGGTGCTGGGAAAGATTGAAGGCAGGAGGAGAAGGGGACAACAGAGGACGAGATGGTTGGATGGCATCACCGACTCAATGGACATGAGTTTGAGTAAGCTCCAGGAGTTGGTGATGGACAGGGAATCCTGGTGTGCTGCAGTCCATGGGGTTGCAAAGAATTGGATACAACTTAGTGAATGAACTGAACTGAAAATTGTCAAGGTCCTCTTTTTATGCCTAACCTATCTTTTAGCTTTCTAGGATGGTTATCACTAAAACAAAGATTTTGTTTTTATTATTTTCAATTTTTTATTTTTTTTAAAGTAAGTGAGTGAAGGGAGAGAAAACAAAAGTATTCAGATGCTTTTAGTATCTGTAAGTTTTAGTGGGAATGATTGAAGGCAGGAGGAAAAGGGGAAGACAGAGGATGAGATGGTTGGATGGCATCACTGACTCAGTGAACATGAGTTTGAGTAAACTCCGGGAGCTGGTGATGGACAGGGAGGCCTGTTGTGCTGCAGTCCATGGGGTTGCAAAGAGTCGGACATGACTGAGTGACTGGACTGAAATGAACAGAAGTTTTAATGGTTTAGAAACTGTTGAGAGAATTCTTTTTCAGCAGTATCTGTAAGTTAATGTATATGCTTTTCAACTTGATAGAAACTTTCTCAATGTTTAATAATAGCTACTGGTACAGTTCAGTAGCCTGGTGGCCTACAGTCCATGGGGTCGAAAAGAGTCAGAGACGACTGAGTGACTAACATACCCTCACACTTGTACAAAGAGAAGGGAGAAGGTATATGCTCAATCGTGTCAGGCTCCTCAGTCCGTGGGATTTCCCAGGCAAGAATATGGGAGAGGACTGCATTTCCTTCTCCAGGGGATATTCCCGACCCAGGAATTGAACCCGTGTCTGCTGCACTGCAGGCAGATTCTTTATCACTTGCACCACGTTGCTACAAAGTATTTGTTTCCAGATATCCCAGTTTAAACACTGTTCAATTAGAGGTTATCACAATATACTTTACAGGATGAACAGAAGGCTCTGGAGATGTGTTAATACCCTCATGATTCCTTTCCCCTTCACATATCACTGTCTAGCTCTATAGCAACTTGAAACTAGAAATCTTCCCCTGCCTGAGGAAAGAAAATTCCTCCATTTTTTAATCTCTTAAAAATGTATGTGCACCTTATAGAGCAGTTTAAGAGACTCCACGAGATAATCCTGATTTAATTCCGTTAATTAATAGGTCATTTTAAAAGCTAAAACTGGACATTGTCCAGCAGGCAATATTATCACAGATTCCAGTTCATTTTTGGATTATTAGCTCCCAGGAGCTAAATCCATTCAGATGGCTGAGTTAATTGACTTTGTTTGGACTGCCAGGTAGCAAAACAAAATGACCAATTATTTATACAAGTTTTACATATGCTCTGGAATGCTTTGGTAACTTCTTGCTTATTTTCAGTTTGGATAGTGGATTTTCTTTGCTGGTTAACTAAATTTTACTAGGAAATTTATTTAAACATTTTGTAAGGCATTTTACTGAAAAAAAAAAAAGTATTATGATACTGAATGTTCAGGAAAAGTAGAAATGCAGATGGAATTCTAAAACCAAAATTGGCAAAGCTCTAAGATTCTAGAATGGCATTCTCCAAAATGATAGCCACTAATCATGTGGCTATTTAACTTTGAATAAATGAAGCTATAGTAAAATAAAAATCCAGTTCTCCAAATGCTCTAGCCACATTTCAAGTGCTCAGTAGCTATGGGTGTCTAACAGCTACCATATTAGTATGCATAGGTAAAGCTCATATTTATTTTTATAAAAATCCTACTGGAGAGCACTGCTCTAGAACTTCCATGATTTTCTACAGAAACCTTGATGACCTCCCCTTATAAGTTTAGAAAAAGACTACCCATGCCCCATTGGAATTTTATATTTGATTAGAGAGAATATCCTATAGAAAACCAACAGGAATACAAACAATTTGTATACTGACAAAGTCTTATCATTAAGTCAGAAGAAGCAGCCTTTCCAAGATCATCACAGAAACAGCTCCTGGAATATCTGAGAGAGAAAGAGAGAGATCTCCAGTCTTTCAACCTCTGTGGAAAGTAATTTATCATATTGTTAACTATTACAACCAAGAAAGATCAACCCTTGATCTTTGGGTTTCTATTTTCCAATTAAAAAGATGCAGTCCTCATCTATTGTTCATTGGTGGTTGTTGTTCAGTCACTAAGTCCTGTCCAATTATTTGTGACCCATGGACTGCAGCATTCCAGGCTTCCCTGTTCTTCATTTTCTCCTGGACTTTGCTCAAATTCATATCCACTGAGTCAGTGATGCCATCCAACCATCTCATCCTCTGCCACTGCCTTCTCCTCCTTGCCTCAATCTTTCCCAGCATCAGGGTCTTTTCCAGTCAGCAGGCTTTTTGCAACAGGTGGCCAAAGCATTGGAGCTTCAGATCAGTCCTTCCAATGAATATTCAGGGTTGATTTCCTTTAGGATGGACTAGTTTGATCTCCTTTCCATTCAAGACTCTCAAGAGTCTTCTCTAGCACCAGAGTTCGAAAGCATCAATTCTTTGCTGCTCAGCCTTCCTTATGGTCCAGCTCTCATATCCATACATGACTACTGGGAAAGCCATAGCTTTGACTGGACTTCCGTGATGTTGGGGAACATTCAGCTGAGCAGCCTTCAGAATACTGTAGATGTAGATAATCTGGGAGACAGTTAACATCCCCCTCAGCTTGACTACATTTTAGATGGGCTTTTTCCTTACTCTAGGCCTCTTAATTTTCTGAGAGCATTTGCTTTAGAAAAACTGTAGTAATTATATGCCCTTTCTGCCCCTTTGAGATGTAAATCTTTTTAAAAGCTTCTTTCAAGTTTTACAAAGGAGAAATGTCTTTCTCCAGGCCCTGGGAGCCATCCCTTTCAAAAGTAGTCACTGAAGGAGATATAGTCCTTATCTTGCAGTCTCTGTGTCAGGGCAGCAGCCTAACTTTGGTAATCCTATTGCTCCAATTTTAACATTACCTCCTACCATGAAGATACAGAAAGTTTGCTTTTCCTTGTTAGTAAACACACAAGCCCTAAGATCCCTCTAATCCTGCTCTTAAAAACTTTTCAAGCCTTTGTCTGAGTATGCAACTTGGCCTGTGCTTTTTCCTATTACTGGAAATCATGGTGGTGGTGGTGTAGTCACTTAAGTCTTGTCTGATTCTTTGTGACCCCATGGACTGTAGCCCGCCAGGCTCCTCTATCCATGGTATTTAACAGGAAAGAATACTGGAGTGGGTTGTCATTCCCTTCTCCAGGAGATCTTCCTGACCCAGGGATCGAACCTGCGTTTCCTGCATTGCAAGCAGATTCTTTACTGCTGAGCAACCAGGAAAGCCCACTGGAAACAGTGTCAGGGTGAAATCAATGACTCTTTGCTTCTCTTGTCTGGTGTATTTTTTCTCTGACAGTAGGCAGCTTATTCCAAGACTCTTGGTTTAAATGATAAAATATACATATATTTTAGTAAAAAGCACCACCACCAACAGAAACCCAAAGTGTACGGGTTTTAACCAAAAAGCTGGGACAATGCTACTTTTCCAATGTTTCTATAGTTTTTCCAGTGCTGCTACTAATCTTATCTGTCATCACAATCCCATGCTGTCTGTGATCCATTAAATGGTACTCCGCCTGCTCCACTCTAATTCTGTCTTTCTACCTCCATGCCCTAGTTTGTTACCTGTTACTTAAGGAAGGAAAAAACTCCCTTGGGAGATTTGTTTTTGGACCATAACTACTGATCTGTATCTAACCATTGCTGAATATGTCAGCTTTCAGCCTTGATCCTGCTGATAAAAATTCAACTACTGTTCTTTAAATTCTTCAGAAGGTTAGTTTTTTCCCTCACATTTTTGCTTAGGCAACTACTTAAATTTTCATTTATTATTAATCCCTACTTCCATCTCATTAAAAGTGGACTTTGACCACATGTCCACAAGATGACTCTCCAGCAATCATTGTAGTCCTTTTGTCAAAACATAACTTGAGAAAAGTGAAACAAATTGCAGGACGATCCTTTTATTTCATACTCGATTGCTTTGTGGAGCACGTTTAACTTCACCTAGAAAATCTGCTGTCCTGCAGGTGTCAAATATCATCACTCCCATTGCCACACATGATTCTTACATTTCTGATACATTTTGTGGCCCCACAGTGCTTTTCCTTCTGTGGACATCAGTTTTTCTCTGGAAATCTAGCAAACAAGTGTACAATGATTAACCAGCACTGTTATGGACATGAGTCCTTGATTTTCTTTTGGCTTGCTAAGAAAAGAAGTTTGCTAAGTAAATACTTCTTGTTTTTTTTTTATATGGAATGGTCCATGGTCGGGTCAAGTTAAAAGGAAAAAAAAGAAAAAGAAAAAGACACTTATTTTCCTGATAAAGACTGTGGGATATGTGTTTTGTAGTCACAGTTTGGTCATCTAGGCTCCTGGCCTCTGTCTGTTATAAGGACTAAATAAATAGTCTTTTTTTTCTGGTAATTGCCTATATTGAAGTTGACTGATGAATTCTTTCCTGATCATAAAAGTTACTGTGTAGTGTTTATCAAATTGGATGATAACTTATCCTACAACAGAGAAGACTAGCTAGTTAATTAGAGAAATGTTGCCTGCATAACTTTCTCATCAGTACAGTCAACAACATCCTGCAACTTGCCTTTATCAGCCCTTGGCCAAAATAAGTACTGAGGAAGAAAAGACAAAAAAAAAAAAAAAAAAAAAGAAAGAAAACCAGAAGCAGCCCTAAGAGCATTCAGCTACTGGCTGACCCAGTTGCTACCAACTAACATAATCACGTTCATACAGTATCAGCATCAAGCCAGGATGCTCTGTGACTATTCTAGTCTCATGCCTGAGAAAAGATAAACACAGACTACAGACACCAGTAGCAGACTACAGACTACACTCTGGTGTCTGATTGCTACCATTTTTTGATTGCAGAACAGGTTCATGCTTCCTTTGACCCCCTCCCAAATTAAAATAATAAGCCTCTCCTGAGGTAATGGTAAACCCAGAATTCAAACACAAGGAGTCTGGCCAGAGAGTTCATGCTGTCGAACTCATGTTAGGCTCAAATGATGTGACATGAGCAGAAGCTATGCCAGCCTAGATCTATTCAACCTGCCGCTACTGAAAACAGGAAGCAAAATAACAGTTTCACAAATTCACCTAAAAAAACAAAACTCTAAAAAATATACAAAACAGATAATCCTGTAGCTCCTGTGTACCTTAGTTCAAAAGAATCCAGCACTTTCTTTAAACATTTATTATTATATATCTTATTTATGAAATTGCAACTCATTCTATTTCCCAGGGTTTAAATAGAAATTGTAAATGTAAAGGAAATCAGGCATACAAAAATATGACTATGCTCTATCTTAGTGATATTTTCCTTGTTTATCATCATAGAAATATGTTTCTTATGGAAGAATTTATATTCTAATTGTTATTAATAAGTCATTCTAGCTGATTATTCTAATTTATATTCTAACTTAAAAGAGCAGGAAAGGTGGAAAAAGAAATAAAAGACTGGCCAAAATGAATTGGAGTGATGTCAAGTCAGTTATTTTTGGCTCCACTGAATTATTGTGAGCTCAGGAGAAATTGGCAAACCAACTGACAAGAAGCATTTAATCTTTGTTTTTATTATGAATTTCTTACTGTTTCATTGCCTTTATATTTTATGAATCTTATTTCCTATAAATTCTTACTATATGAAATGATTACATCCTAGAACAAATAGCTTTCATCCATAGAAAATACAAAATGTAGTGCAATCCTTGGGGTCAAATGGCTGATTAAAATAGAAGGTAATTGTGGATATGATATGAAATGTGCATTTGCTTTTAAGCATTTTTTCTTTGAGTAAATTACACCTCTTTTGCTATAGTTTCTGGGCCCTCTGACAGGGCAATTAGTAATCTGAACTATCAAATTCATTTGGAGATAATGGAGCTGATCAGTTCTTGCGTTATAACTGCTTTTCTGAGGCCCCTCCCCCTGCCTGCCTTTTCCCCATCACTTCCCCAGTATACTTAATCCTGTTTAAATAGCAACATGTCAAACATGTCTGCTAATCAACTGACTGCATCCCCATGGAGATTTCTGCAGTTTTAAGCACTGTATTTCACAGTGTAAGGATTTTTCCCAAATATTGACTTCTGGTTTTCAAGGTTACCGATGATGTGCTCTGGCACATTAATCATTCTAACCACCTTAACAAAGAAGCTCATTAAAAAGACAAATACATTTATCAACCAAATCATCAAGCAGATTATATACTTTCTAACCATAATGGATTATAGCTGAATAAATGAGTTGAATATTTTATAATTAAATATGCAGAACACTTAATATTTTAATCCTCTGATCCTTCATTGCAGAATGGGGATGGACTGGGTTTTATAGCACATAATTAATATAGCACAATTTAGTTCCAATTATGTGAGTTAAAATTAGAAATAGTACTTTGAATATCTAGATTAAATAATACTTTGATATCGTGATGAAACTTCGAAGACATTTGAAGTTCAAATGATTGAACATTTAATTTCAGTGGAACAACAGTTTATATTTCTAGTATCTAACAAATGAATCATTCCTGCATTAGAACAAGGCTTTAGGTTGGAAAGACACAGGTGTCTAGTTCTTTGCCCTTAGGCTTGCACTGTGACTAGAGTGATTATTTCTCTTGTCAGCCAAATAATGCTTTAAAAGCTTGGAAAAGGCTGAGGGGTCAGTTTTCTCCTCGGATGCAATTGTATCTCCTGCTAAATCTCCCACCAACCTATCTCACACAAATCGCAGTTTCATTTGAAGAAGTCCACTTTTCTATCTCTGGGTCTCCAAATTAATGGACCATAGATAACTTTGAAATGCAACCTTCAGGCAGAAAGGATCTCTCTTAGCAAATCTATATTTCCTTATTTCTCTGTTTTTAGTTTCAAAGTAAGTATATTGCTTTCTAGTAGAACCTTACTAAAATATGTACAAAAAAGCTAACACATTCAATAATCCTAAAAACATTACTATCAAATCTCCCAGTGCTGCTCACTGAATCTTAAAGGATAATAGGCTACAATTTCATTAAAATGTATGTGACCATTTAACAAGCCTTTGCTGACTCCAGTGATTGGTGCCAAAGCCAAAACTGCACCAGAGTTAAGCAGATAAAAAAGATATTATTTAGTGCTCTTGCAATAGTGGAGAGACCAGAAGTAAGTTTGAACTCAACATGCCCTACTATACCACCCATACCCTGGCTAAAAATAAAGGGGAAGGGGGTGAGAGAGTTTTAAAACCTGGTAATCAGGGAGCA
Source organism: Odocoileus virginianus (assembly GCF_023699985.2). Taxonomy (NCBI): domain Eukaryota; kingdom Metazoa; phylum Chordata; class Mammalia; order Artiodactyla; family Cervidae; genus Odocoileus; species Odocoileus virginianus. Next base: position 60,160,234 of record NC_069684.1, read on the forward strand.
TTTCTCCAACACCACAGATCAAAAGCATCAATTCTTCTGTGCTCAGATTTCTTTACAGTCCAACTCTCAAATCCATACATGACCACTGGAAAAACCATAGTCTTGAGTAGATGGACCTTTGTTGACAAAGTAATGTCTCTGCTTTTTAATATGCTGTCTAGTTTGGTCATAACTTTCCTTCTAGGGAGCAAGCGTCTTTTAATTTCATGGCTGCAATCACCATCTGCAGTGATTTTGAGTCCCTCCAAATAAAGTCAGCCACTGTTTCCACTGTTTCCCCATCTATTTGCTGTGAAGTGATGGGGCCGGATGCCATGATCTTAGTTTTCTGAATGTTGAGCTTTAAGCCAATTTTTTCACTCTCCTCTTTCACTTTCATCAAGAGGCTCTTTAGTTCTTCTTCACTTTCTGTTTTATAAGGGTGGTGTCATCTGCATATCTGAGGTTATTGATATTTCTCCCAGCAATCTTGATTCCAGCTTGTGCTTCTTCCAGCCCAGCGTTTCTCATGATGTACTCTGCATATAAGTTAAATAAGCTGAGTGGCAATATACAGCCTTGACATACTCCTTTTCCTATTTGGAACCAGTCTGTTGTTCCATGTCCAGTTCTAACTGTTGCTTCTTGACCTGCATGCAGGTTTCTCAAGAGGCAGGTCAGGTGGTCTGGTATTCCCATCTCTTTCAGAATTTTCCACAGTTTATTGTGATCTACACAGTCAAAGGCTTTGGCATAGTTAACAAAGCAGAAATGGATGTTTTTCTGGAACTCTCTTGCTTTTTTGATGATCCGGCGATTGTTGGCAATTTGACCTCTGGTTCCTCTGCCTTTTCTAAAACCGGCTTGAATATCTGAAAGTTCACAGTTCATGTATTGGTGAAGGCTGGCTTGGAGAATTTTAAGCATTATTTTACTAGCATGTGAGATGAGTGCAATTGTGCAGTAGTTTGTGCATTCTTTGGCATTGCCTTTCTTCAGGATTGGAATGAAAACAGAGGTTTTCCAGTCCTGTGGCCACTGCTGAGTTTTCAAATTTGCTGACATATTGAGTGCAGCACGTTCACAGCATCATCTTCTGGATTTGAAATAGCTCACCTGGAATTCCATCACCTCCACTAGCTGTGTGTATAGTGATGCTTCCTAAGGCCCACTTTACTTCACATTCCAGGATGTCTGGCTCTAGATGAGTGATCACACAATCGTGATTATCTGGGTCATGAAGATCTTTTTTGTATAGTTCTTTTGTGTATTCTTGCCACCTCTTCTTAATATCATCTGCTTCTGTTAGGTCCATACCATTTTTGTCCTTTATGGAGCCCATCTTTGCATGAAATGTTCCCTTGGGATCTCTAATTTTCTTGAAGAGATCTCTAGTCTTTCCTATTCTATTGTTTTCCTCTATTTCTTTGCACTGATGATGAGGAAAGCTTTCTTATCTCTCCTTGCTATTCTTTGGAATTCTGCATTCAAATGGGTATATCTTTCCTTCTCTCCTTTGCTTTTCACTTCTCTTATTTTCACAGCTATTTGCAAGGCCTCCTCAGATAGCCCATTTTGCTCTTTTGCATTTCTTTTCCATGGGGATGGTCTTGATCCCTATCTTCTGTGCAATGTCACAAATCCCCATCCATAGTTCATCAGACACTCTGTCTTTCAGATCTAGTCCCTTAAATCTATTTCTCACTTCCACTGTATAACCATAAGGGATTTGATTTAGGTCATACCTGAATGGTCTAGTGGTTTTCCCTTAAGTCTGAATTTGGCAATAAGAAGTTCATAATCTGAGCCACAGTCAGCTCCATAACTTGTTTTTGCTGACTGTATAGAGTTTCTCCATCTTTGGCTGCAAAGAATATAATCAATCTGATTTTGGTGTTGACCATCTGGTGATGTCCATGTGTAGACTCTTCTCTTGTGTTGTTGAATGAGAGTGTTTGCTATGACCAGTGCATTCTCTTGGCAAAACTCTATTCTCCTTTGCCCTGTTTCATTCTGTACTCAAAGGCCAAATGTGTCTGTTACTACAGGTATTTCTTGACTTCCTACTTTTGTATTCCAGTCCCCTATAATGAAAAGGACATCTTTTTTGGTGTTAGTTCTAAAAGGTCTTGTAGGTCTTCATAGAACCGTTCAACTTCAGCTTCTTCAGCCTTACTGTTTGGGGCATAGACTTGGATTATGGTGATATTGAATGGTTCGCCTTGGAAACAAACAGAGATCATTCTGTCATTTTTGAGACTTCATCCAAGTACTGCATTTCAGACTCTTTTGTTAACTATGATGGCTACTCCATTTCTTCTAAGGGATTCCTGCCCACAGTAGTAGATATAATGGTCATCTGAGTTAAATTCACCCTTTCCAGTCTACCTTAGTTTGCTGATTCCTAGAATGTCGACATTCACTCTTGCCATCTCCTGCTTGACCACTTCCAATTTGCCTTGATTCATGGACCTAACATTCCAGATTCCTATGCTATATTGCTCTTTACAGCATCAGACCTTGCTTCTATCACCAGTCACATCCACAACTGGGTATTGTTTTTGCTTTAGCTTCATTGCTTCATTCTTTCTGGAGTTATTTCTCCATTGATCTCCAGTAGCATATTGGGCACCTACCAACCTAGGGAGTTAATATTTCAGTGTCCTATCTTTTTGCCTTTTCATACTGTTCATGGGGTTCTCAAGGCAAGAATACTGAAGTGGTTTGCCTTTCCCTTCTCCAGTGGACCACATTCTGTCAGACCTCTCTCTACCATGACATCCGTCTTAAGTGGCCCCACATGGCATGGCTTAGTTTCATTGAGTTAGACAAGCCTGTGGTCCGTGTGATCAGATTGGCTAGTTGTCTGTGATTGTGGTTTCAGTCTGTCTGCCCTCTGATGCCCTCTCTCAGCGTGAACCATCTTACTTAGGTTTCTCTTATCTGGGACGTGGGCTATCTCTTCATGGCTACTCCAGCCGTGAGGATGAGATGGTTGGATGGCATCACCGACTTAATGGACATCAGTTTGGGTAAAATCCGGGAGTTGGTGATGGACAGGGAGACCTGGCGTGCTGCAGTTCATGGGGTCACAAAGAGTCAGACATGACTGAGCGACTGAACTGAACTGAATCAGGGAGAGTATCATGAGCCCATCTGTGTTTGCTAGTTGGCTTTACTCAGAGGAAAAACTAGGGCTTCACTGGTGGTTCAGTGGTAAAGAATGAGCCTGCCAATGCAGAAGACACAAGTTCAATCCCTGGGTCAGGAAGATCTCCTGGCAAGGGAAATGGCAACCTACTCCAGCATTCATGCCTGGAAAATGCCACGGACAGAGGAGCCTGGTGGGCTACAGTCCATGGGGTAGCAAAGAGTCAGATGTGACTTAGTGAGTAAATGACATCCAAAAGGCAAAGCAAGCTTTCTTGTATCTTCATAAGAGGTAATGCTCTAACTTGGAGCAAGGGACCCATCAAAGTTAGACAGCAACTCTAAAACAGAGTTTGGGAGAGTGGGGTCTCTAGCTACTTCAATGGCCTCATTTGAAAGAGATGACTCCTAGGTTCTTGAGAAAAACATTCCTGGGTTGTAAAGCCAGAAAGAGGCTTTCAAAGAGATTTACATCTCAGAGGGCAGAGAAAGAACTTATAATGACAAGTTTTCTAAAGTAAACATTCTTGGGGCTTTAGAGTCAGGAACAAGCCTGTCTAGAGAAGAATAGAATATTAGGGCCCTTTTGGTTCCTGGGTAAGTTGGTGTTTATTGCTTCTACTGCCCAACCCACATTTTAGGATCTGCTTCTTATAAGAATACATTTATTTGCATCAAATTCTGTCTCAGAATTCCTTATGGTAATTAAGAAAACTTGATCTAAATTGGATTAAACAATAGATTGATTGGGGAACTTAAAGATTCAGCCAACTAAATTTCCAAAGCTAGGCAGCTTCAGACTTCCAAATCTGCCCTCTTCTATGTGGTGGTTGCATTCTCTGGCTGACATCCCACAAGAAAAAGTGTTTTAATCACAACAAGGCTATGTGTTCAGATTCAGAGAGAGAAATAGAGAGGGCCTTTTCACAACTATCAAATAAAAATCTTGAGCTTTACCCTGACTAGACCCCCTTGCATCAAAGCTTGTGGCTAGAGTACCCAATGCACTATTGTTTCCCTGTCGAGATAACTGTGGTAATGAACACAGAGTTTCCATGACAAAGTAGAAGACACTCTACTTTGAGTCAATCCCTCCAAACCTCTTATTTGGTACACAGTTGAGAGAGAAGTGAATTCTTGAAGAGCAGGGCTGAGGAAGAATTTATCAAGTCTAATGTACTCTGTAACTTCCAGTATCTTTCTTCAGCCTTGAACACTCTTACAAGATACCAACAAGTAAGACTTTTTTCTACATGGTACTATGTTTCCACCCTAAGTAGGACTCATCTCAATTGAACTCACTCTTCCCCTAACCATTCCCCTTGCTAAGTGTCCTTCTTTGCTTTAGGGTCACTCTAAAGCATAATTAAATCTAAGATCTATCAATGACTGCTTGTGTGATTGATAGTAATTTACTAAACTCTATTGCTCTACTATAAAATAGGAATTAAAATTTCTTCCTGCCTGGATGTTATGAGAATTAAAAGAATGATCACTTTTAATGTGCCTTACTCTCTACCTGGCTCCTAGGAGAAATTCGCTTAAAGTCATTTCTTATCCCTGCTTCCCATTGTCCCATTGTCTACCACACAGGCCAAGCCTTTCTGTGTGGATTTTCAGATACTTCATCCTCTCCATCAGCCTCTTCACTTATCACTTTATTTAGTGGAATCAAAATAATTTTTTTGCCTGTGTTTAGCGTCATATTCTTTCTTAAGCCTTTGCTCACTCTTCCTTTACCACTTGGGAAGCCCTCTCTCCAGCTCCATCCACTTATATCTCTCTGATATGCCTTATCACTGATGACAATCCCTAGCTAAAACTTCTTTCTCTTCTCTTAGAAGACCACGTGCTCTTAAAGACCAAGCTATTGTCTCTGCTTCCAGTTCAGTTCCAGTGAGAAAGAAAATGCAGCCATCAGTGTTTGGCCTACAGTCAGACAGGCCTGAACCAGGCTTGAACTGATTCTTCCACTTACAATTTGTAAGATTAATGCAAATCCATTATTTTATGCTTTTTTTAAGCTCCTGGAAAAAAAATAAATGAGTACCTATCTCATGGCTTGTCAAAATGAAAGATACACTCTAAGGCTTAGACTACTTCTAATACCCAACTGTGCTGTAAGCATCATTTCTGTTCCAGACATTGTATACCCGGGGTCCTGGGAGCAAATCTTCCGACTGCATTTATATGGACAATCAACTGAGATTGTTTTAAACACTCTTACTTTTTTAATCACTTGATTATTAACTTTATTTGAAAATTCCTTGAGAATATTTTAACATTATAAAGAAAACCTGTAAAGCTTTGATGAATTCTTCTTATGTATTTTCCTAAGTTAGTTTTTAGTAGAGAAGAAATCTGTCTTCCATCACCTTCCAGTTAGGACCAAATAAGTTAACACATTCAGAAGAAGAACAATTTCAAGGAATCATTTCAACTGGCTTCTGAGAATCAAGAAACTCCGTAAAATCACTAATTCTGGTTAGGAATTCATTCTTGCTGTCCAAAAAGTTGAGAGCCACAGAAGTCCACCTACCAAAACATGAACCTCTTCCTTGTCCTGTTTCTGAACAATTTGAGAAACAAAAGAGCAACAGATGAGAAACCAGTGCATTATTTTTATTACTCCAATTTGGAGAATATGATTTGAAACAATTTCAGTTAAATGATCAAGCTTATGTTGGACCTTCAATTTAGATAGACTTAATCTACTACTTCCTGAGATAAATCCAGCAACAGTGAAGGAGAGAAGGCTACTTCATGAGAGTGAAAAGCAACCCCCTGAGTAGCAAAATCACATCCTTATTCCTCTGGTGCTGCTGGCCCCTCTGAAGAAGAGCAGGCATCACTCCTAGCAGGACAGAGGTCCCTGAGGCCATACCTGCCCCCAAGAGGAAAGAGGTAGAAGCAGCGCTGCACATGCCCAGTTCTCTGTGAGAAGCTCTCAGCTGGGAAGTGCTCATCACCTTCCTCATGGTGCAGGAAGAGGTAAGCTAGAGAGACACCAGAGTATGTTTATGGAAAACCTTCCTTCGTGTAAACCAGAGGAGGGGGACAGTTATGTGCCTCCTCTACCACTGGATCGATCAAAAGTATGAAAGTGTTAGTCATTCAGTCATGTCCTACTTTTTGTGACCCCATGGACACACTTGGTTCCTCTGTCCATGGGATTCTCCAGGCAAGAATACTGGAGTGGGTTGCCATTCCCTCCTCCAGGGGACCTTCCCAACAGAAGGATCAAACCCCAGTCTCTTGCCTTGAAGGCAGATTCTTTCCCATCTGAGCCACCAGGGAAGTCCATTGTATCCAAGGAGAAAGCCAAATATTTTGTCCTTTCCAAAGCAATGTACACATGAGATTCAATTCTCAGATCTGCCTAACACACATGCAAAGAGTTTTATTGTTGATGAAGTACTTCTTACCATACCACATGTGTTAGTTGCTCAGTTGTGTCTGACTCTTTGGGATGCCTTGGGCTGGAGCCCACCAGGCTCCTCTGTCCATAGGATTTCCTAGGCAAGAATACTTGAGTGGGTTGCCATTTCCTTCTCCAGGGGATCTTCCCAACCCAGGGATCGAACCTGGGTCTCCCACATTGCAGGCAGATTCTTAACTATCTGAGCCACCAGGCAAGCCCAAAGTACTTCTTACTGGCTTTAAATGAAGGAACATTGAGGTAGATTATCTTAATTTTTATTTTCTTATTTAAAATTTTATGATTCATGCTTGCTTTTTAGTTGAATACTTTTGTTTCCATTTTATTTATTTTGGCAGTTTGTATTTAAGAGAATTTTCCCTTGTTTCCACATTTGTTTTAATGTTAGAAAAATTTCCTTTCATTAAATAAAAGCATGATTTAATTTATTGACCTTTTAAAGAATTGTGGCACAGACTGTATAAGCATATGGTAAAATGGAGAAGTCAGGGCGTGGAAAACTAAAATTTCAGAAATATTGGTTTCAAGGGCAAGAGTGGTCTATATGCAATGTAATGTTTAATAATATTCCCTTATAGATTTGAACTAGTAGAGTCAAAACCAGGTCCATGATGGCCGAAAGTATGATCACTGACTTTTTTCTCTGAAAGTTCTTTTTACTAACAGGCACACAAATGACAGACGAGGTGCCGATTTTGAAGACCTTGCATTTATAGCCTCAGCTGTCTCTGTCATCAGATTCTGCATTTTGTCCTGCCTTTTGCTTTGAAAGTGCTTTAAAATTGATGAACATTCTTGGGAAAGATCCACTGTCAGCTTGTGGCAGATGTTTCAGCAGCTGCTCCCATGTTGTAAAGTACCTTCAACAGGACACGACCCAACACGTGGGGAGCAGCTTTCTGAGTGGACAGGGCAGCAGCTGTGGCCGCCGCAGACCTTCTGGTGATGGAGCCCATGGAGGAGTCAGTGAGGTTCCAAAGGACCATGAAGCTGGACTGGTGAAAATCCAATCCTCCTCCTCTCTCTGCTGTCAGGCCAGCTGTAATGAGGGAGAAGGAGCCGGGCCAGCTGCTACCCTTGGGATTAGGAAGCCTTTCATTCTGCAATGAATACACTTGGGTTTTTTCTTTCTCCAAAATCTCATCAGCTTGTTGCATCTGATCCTTCATAGATGAAGTTCTAAGATCAATATTTATTCACTTAACTAATATTTATTGCGCTTCTGAGGTGTCAGGCACTGTGAGACCCTAGGAATTCAATAAGAAGCAGGAGAACATTTTTCCTCTCAAAGAGCTTAAGACTAATGGGGAAAATAATGTGTCAGTAAAAAATCTAGGGCTTCCCTTGTCGTTCAGTCAGTAAAGAGTCTGCCTGCAATGTAGGAGACTCGGGTTCAATCCCTGGGTCAGGAAGATCCCCTGGAGAAGGAAATGGCAACCCACTCCAGTATTCTTGCCTGGAGAATCCCATGGACAGAGGAGCCTGGCAGGCTATAGTTCATGGGGTCTCAAAGAGTCAGACATGACTGAGCTTTCACTTTAAAAATTCTACATGCCATAACTAAGGTCTCTGTTATTGTCAAATGTTATTGACACTGTTATTGTCATCAGAAAAAAAGATTCCTCACTAAGGTATCATATAGGAGGAAAAGGGCAAAGCCAGGGAAAGCATCTAAAAAGTGCAAATGGATTCTAAGGACAATGGGAAACAACCAAAGGTTTGACATAAGAGAAGATCATCACTGTCTTTAAAAAAAAAAAAAAGAAGTCATTGGAAGGAGGTACCTCTATTAACTTTTTCCTGAGACAACTTATCCCATTATGTTCAGAATTTGCATGCACTTTATTTAAAATATGCAGGGGAGCCAAACCTGATCCAATGGAGGCTTAAGCATCCCTGGAGCCAGGAAAAGTCTCCCTGACAAGGTTAGTGGTGAGGAAATGATAATTATTGGTACCTGCTGACCTCCGGGAGCTCCACGGCTCCCAGGGGCTGCTGTGGTCATTCTGAAGCAACTAGTCTTTTTTTCCCCAACTATTCCCCCAGGTCTGCCTTGTGTTCCCATCCCATAATGTCTGGTCTGTCTGTGACTGAGAAGATCAGGGCTTATTGCTATTTTTGTCATTGGTTAGTTGCAAAGTCATGTCTGACTTTTACAACCCTATGGACTGTAGCCTGCCAGACTCCTCTGTCCATGTGATTTCCCAGGCAAGAATACTGGACTGGGTGTCCGTTTCTTTCTCCAGGGAATCTTCCTAATGCAAGGATCGAACCTGCATCTTCTGCTTGGCAGGTAGATTCTTTACCACTGAGCCACCTAGGAAGCCCCTATTCTTATTTTTAGGGGATAGGATAGAATGGTGACATCATTTTAGTCTCAAGACCCAGCTCAAATCTAGATAAGATGGAATTTCAAAGGCAACCTTCTACCACCCTTTCTCCTTCTCTCCCAACTCCCAGTTCTTCATCTCAGATCCTCCCACAACTGTCATCTACAGCTGGAGTCTGCTCATGGACATAAGAACAGGACCGGTGCTCAAAAATGTCTCACACTTGGGTTTGAAGCAGCCTTGAAATTCTTAATAACTTAATCTGTGAAATTGTGTTTATTAAGCAAAGTCAGATGCAGCCCGTGAGCATGCAGCTATGGACTTGGAGTCTCACTTTAGGTGCTGTCTCCCTTCCCATTGCCACCCTTGGGATGAGCTCTCAGCTGCCCACCTTCCTGGCCTTACCCACCAACTGTCTCTTCCTTGATCAGGGCCCAAGGCACAGACAGGGTCAGATTCAGGCACACACCAAACAGCAAGTTGCAACTGAGGTTCAGCTCAAACCCTGCAAATGTCCCTTTGTCTCAAGGAGTACGGTACTAATAGCAATTGAAAGCACCAAAAAATACCAGTCAGGAGAGAAATCATAGAAAGAAAAAAAAAAAAGAAAATGCTACTTTTCTGCTTCTTTAATAGGCTAGGGCTAAGTTGCTTCAGTCATGGTTGACTCTTTGTGACCCTATAGACTATCGCCCACCAGGCTCCTCTGTCCATGGGGATTCTCCACGCAAGAATACTGGAGTGGGTTTCTGTACCCTCCTCCAGGGGATCTTTCCAATCCAGGGATCAAATTCATGTCTCTTGTGTTGGCAGGGGTTTCTTTACCACTGTACCAATCCCTGAGTCTTTAGTAAATGCTTCAGGATTCATGTACTCTATATATTACTTAGACTAAAACATTAAAGGGGAGGCAGTGTCTCTTAAGACCATTGTAGCAGTGGACGTGGCCCGTGAGGCTGTGAGGCTAAAAGTTGTTTCTCTTCGACTCTATATCCTAGTATGTAGCCCAGAGCCTGACCTATAGCTAACACTTGTTAACTAGTATATCCCTAGTGCCTCAAATGATGCTGGTTACTCTCAGATGCTGAGTAAGAAACTACATTTTTATTTTGCTCTGATACCGAGAGCTTATGCAGATGTAGATGATCCTATTTAGAGCCAAGTAACAGGCGTTCTCCTGGGATGTGTCAGGAGAGCTCAGGTTTTATAGGCTCCGACCTGATGGCTCAGTTGGTGAAGAATCCGCCTGCAATGCAGGAGACCTCGGTTTGATTCTCTGGGTTGGGAAGACCCTCTGGAGAAGGGATAGGCTACCCACTCCAGTATTCTGGCCTGGAGAATTCCATGGACTGTTTATAAATAGTCCATGGGGTTGCAAAAAATTGGACATGACTGAGGGACTTTCACTTTCAATTTCCTCTCCCCATCATCTCCTAAACCGGGAGATGGGTGTTGTCTGGATTGCTTTTATTCCTTTTGGTCCACCTCACTTGTTGATAGTTTACTGATTTTAGGAACTTTAAAGGTGGTATGTGCCTGCCAAGCATGCTTTCTAGAATAGCTATAGTTTGAGAGAAATAATAAATACCAATTGGAAGGCAGACCTTGGTGGGGAAATCCAGCAGAGAAAAGATGGGGTCAGGTTCCGAGTCTTGACCGAGAAAGGTGCCCGATAGATCGTTACTCTTCTAAAATGAACTTTTGAAATTAAAGTGTACATTCTGATTAAGATCTTTCTTTAATCATCTCATTCCTCTCAGACTTACAGTCATGGCATTACTTTGCCCTGTATGGATAAATAACACTATGTTTTTACATTGCAATTAGCACACTTGAATTCAAAGAAACTATTTTGAAATACAATTTGCACATTCTGATTAATTTTTAAAGGACTGGAGATTTGTCAAGTCACAGTTTGTGTCTGAATATGTTTGTGGAACTATTTGAGAGAGGAAATTAAAGGGATTTCTTACAAGAGGGAGACACAATCGGGAACAAAGTTATAAGTAAAAATTAACTATCATTTTTACAAGGGGCCCAGTTGCCAGAGTAGCAAAGAATTCTTCAATGTGTTTGATTTTGTGTGAAGAAAATTACTACTGAGGAGATGTAATGAAGTGTCTTCAGATGCAAAACTCAGAAATTGGGATGGGTTCTAACCTGTATATTGAATCAATGGAATCATTAAAAAAGATTACAGTGATGGGGTGTACATATATTGATAAGAGAAAAATCTGAGCTTAATTTGAAAACAGCACCTTATATAAATGAGGCCTGCTCAGCTCTTAACAGGGTGATTTAACTTAATTCAGTCTTTCATGAGAGAAAAAATAGATCTTAAGTTTTAAATAAGTAAATGAAAACACCTTTATAGTGAATCAAAATTCAACCAGTTTCTTCTGCCTTCCAAAAAATTACATTTTAAGGTCAATTTGCCTGGAATATGTATAGATGATTGTTTCTGACCTTTTTACAAAAATGTCATATTTACATTTTATAAATAATGAACTTGAGTAAGTTCAATCTGTGGCCATAAAAATCAGAAACTCAGAGTTTCTTCACTTTAGGGCCAGTCCCTTAAGGAAAAGAGTGCTGAGTAGAGCTCTTTCTGGATCCCAGAAGGGTTCAAGGATGTCCTGAGTGCTGGGTAAGGCTTTAAAGAAGTCACAGAACTATTTGTTGTTCTCATTGCAGGTGTGCTGTGTTCCTGGGACCAGCACAGATGGAAAACAGCAGAAAAAGCATTATATGTACTTCTAGATTTAAATCCCCAGCGAGAGCATCACCAAGGTGAGTTTGGGGTTCAATTTTGTGATCCATCTCAGAAGGATATATATTCATCCTTCTGCATTATACTGTCTTATAATTCAATGACACATATTGCCTAAACTATTATATGAACAAGGTAATTTTGTAACTTAGAACTGTTGTGATTTTAAGAACCATCATTAAGTGCCTGTTAGACAGCAGGCACTGCAGGGTAGTGGGCCTACACAGTAGACCCTGTCATTGCCCTCTGGATGGGAACAAGGGATGGTACACATTCAATAGGAGACTCCCAGCATTAGTGAAAAATGTAAGGATGCTGGCCTGATACCGAGAAATCAGAAAACAGCGGGAGAGGCTCACTCTGTAGAATAAAGCAGAAGGTTCAATAGAAAACTATTTTAAAAGAAAAAAAAGCCAGTCTGAATACTAATATAAAAGGACTGAATTTGTTGAAAGATTCTTCAACAGAGCAATTTGCCCTTGCCTATTAAGAGAAATGAGTATTAGATTATAGTAAAACTGTAGAAATGTACAAGCCAGGTATATATACAAGATATATACATAAATAAGATAGGTAAAATGTCACATTGTTTTAGTATGCAAAATTTAAACTTTTATTCAATCTTTTCTTTTCCCATCCAATTAAAGTTAGTCCCACATAAGCTCATGCACATGTGTTGAGTGCCTATCACATTTCATGCACTCTGACAGCAAAGAGAAGAAAAAGGAAAGACTGTACTATAACAATAAGATGTCCTGAAATACTGACGGTTAAGACAAAGGAGACATTACTTTGATCTCTGAGTATTTGGGGATTTTCTTCCTAATCTTGCTCATTTAAACTAAAATAATTTATAAAAAATAACATACCATTTTTGTTGGTTTGTAAAAGATTGATTAATTACAAATACCCTTTACTTCTCTAACAGTGCTGTGGGCTTGGCTAAGTAACTATTTGGTGGATGAAGTGATTAATTTTACAGAGTTGGACACTTATTTTACTTAAAAAAAAATCTCAAATTAAATCACATCATTATTTCCCCTCCTCAGCATTAACTAACTGCCCCAAATGACCATGTAACTGGCTGATATTAACAACTGGCATGATTATAAACAAAAGTTAATTCTGATTTTCATTTTATTTTATAACTAAATCTTATTAAAATTTCCTCAGGCTTTTCTTACTTGTAAAGAATAAAGTACAAATCATATTTTCCATTTGGAATCATTCTTATCCCCTAGGAAAAAATCAATGTATCAAAATTAAATTTCAAAACTGCATTAACAACATCTTTGAGGTCAGGTATTCTAATAGTCTCTGAGTGGAAAGCAAATTACTCAGGTATAATATGTGGACAATATAATTATTTTTACCACTTTTTACTTTATAGGAAACAGCAAAAAAAGAATTCAAACTCATATAGGATTCAGTTAGAAAATGGAAGTGTGTTCATCTATATCATCTTAGCATCACTAAATTTAATGATTTCCACTTAAGCATTAGTTTTAACTGGTAGAATTTGAATTAAACTGTAGATATTTTAAAGCTTTAGCAAGATAGTAAAATTAAAGAAAATATAAATTGTTATATTTAAGCAATTGCCCTCTATAACAGTATACTAACTCCTTAAAGACAGTGAAGTATTATTTAATAGAATAGGAGAGCTGGAAGAAATTTTCAAAATCAATGAATCCAATCACTCTCCTTTTAAAGAAAATGAGAGCCATAACAGTGAAATGATAGATATGATCCTCAATTTCATCCCATAAGAAGTATTCTCATATAACCTCCTTTTTTTGTCCATCTTTTTCCCCTCACATATTGCTCTCTGTATTTGGAGCCTAAATTCTTGGGAAATTTTGTTACTTGAGAGGCCTAGCTATGATCAGCGTATCTCCTACTCCATGAGGGCAGGAGTTTGTGCCTGCTCTTTTCTGATATGTCCCTTGGCACGTCCTTCTTCGTGTAGCTAAGGCAGTCTCAGAGCAGGTAAATGGGCTTGGAGAAGTGGGAACACATAGTGGATTCATTGCTGGGACCCCAAAACAGTCTGGCATCATAGCATTAAAAAAGCCATCATGATTTCAACCAGATAATTCTTTAAAAGGTACATTCTTTAAAATTCTTTAAAAAGATTGTACCATTTTTGATTTTTTGAAGATGACATTGTTTTTCCTTAGTATGATGTGGCATAGACTGCTTATTGAATTTTTCATGTCCTTATTCCCTCCTTAAATTGATCACGACACCTCTACATTTGCCACGACACATGGCTGCTTAGTTAGAGATTGCATTTTCCCCTCTGTGCTTAGTCGCTCAGTCGTGTCCAATTGTTTGTGACCCCATGGACAGCACCCTGCCAGGCTCCTCTTTCCATGGGGATTCTCCAGACAAGAATACTGGATTGGGTTGCCATGTTACCTGAAGATAGATATGCCCATGGAAGCCATCAGGTTTGGGTGTGGAGGAGTTTTTGCAGTCTGTTCCCAAAGCTTAAAAGGAAGCAAGCTATGTGCCACCTCCTCTTCCCTCTCCTAAGTGGATGAAATGTGGACACAGTGAAAGTGAGTTGGCCCTAATTGTGAAGAGAAAGACCATACTGAGTATGGGGGAATGAAAAAAAAAAAAGTGAAATTAAACTTCTTTGATAGCCTCATGGAGACAACTTTCCTGTCCCCTGATCTACCTATTTTGTGTTGGTTGTTCAGTCATGTCTGACTCTTTGTGACCCCAAGGACTATAGCCCACCAGGCTACTCTGTCCATGGGATTCTCCAGGTAAGAATGCTGGAGTGGGTTGCCATTTCCTACTTGAGGGGATCTTCCCAACTCAAGGATTGAACCTGTGCCCTGTACATTGCAGGCAGACTCTTTACTTTCTGAGCTACCAGGGAAGCCTACTAACTTTAACCAAAAGCCAAATAAACTTTCAATCTGGTTTAAACCACTATTTAAACACACTATTAGTGTTTTCTGATAAAGCCCTCCAAAATTCATGACCTATAACCTACCAAATAAGAATACACACACACACACACGTGTGTGTGTGTATCTCCTTGGGAAAGGGAAGTTGTGTGTGTGTGTGAGTGTGCACATCAGAAGATTAACTACAGAAGAAGTAAGTGTAATACGAGTCTGTATGTAGAAAACCTGTATAACCACAGAGGGAATCTTTAACTCGTACCTGGCAGGAATTGAAGAAAAGCTTCACAAAATAGATTTAAAGTTTGCCTTTGCTTGCCTGTCTGGATTTCATAGGTTTTCTAGATTCTTCAAAGCATGCCATCTTTCAACTAGATATTGAGTTCCAATACCTAAAACATTTACACATTATTAAAGGCCTTAGTTTGGTGTATCATTTAACTTAACTCAGTTCAGGTTTATGCCATACCTATTGAAGGCTCTTAGCTCTGAGATGTCTCTGATTTTGCTGGTCATCTTCTCTCTGCCACACTCTTCTAAGATCCCATGCCTGTGGCTCTTGCAGGCACTTAGTAGCAATTTTTATTACAGAAGTATTTATATTAAAAACACAGACACACGTGTGTGTGTAATTTATGTATTAACTTATAGTTGAACAGTGGAGTTACAATAGTGATACAGGTTTTTGTCTTAGGTAAAATAAATGCCTGTTGATTGGCTTGCTCTCTTCAATATGTGAAAGTGAAAGTGAAGTCGCTCAGTTGTGTCCGACTCTTTGTGACCCCGTGAACTGTAGCCCACCAGACTCCTCCATCCATGGGATTCTCCAGGCAAGAATACTGGAGTGGGTTGCCATTTACTTCTCCAGGGGATCTTCCCAACGCAAGGATTGAATCTGCATCTCCTGCATTGGCAGACAGATTTTTTACAAGTGAGCCACCTGGAAAGCCCAATGATCTATATTACTAATGGGGATAATAATAGATGACATGTAACAGAAACCTTTTAGGGGGATTATTTGCCATTTGAGCCACTGGGGCAGTCCCATAGGCACCATCACAAAATAATATTATTGCAAAGCTCCAAGTAAGTCAGTTCAGTTCACTTGCTCAGTCCTGTCAGATTCTTTTTGACCCCATGTACCCCCACTCCAGGCTTCCCTGTCCATCACCAACTTCTGGAGCTTGCTCAAACTCATGTCCATTGAGTCGGTGATGTCATCCAGCCATCTCATCCTCTGTTTTCCTCTTCTCCTCCTGCCTTCAATCTTTCCCAGCATCATGGTCTTTTTCAATGAGTCAGTTCTTTGCATCAGGTGGCCAAAGTATTGGAGATTCAGGATCAGTCTTTCCAATGAATATTTAGGATTGATTTCCTTTAGGATAGACTGGTTGGCTCTCCTTGCAGTCCAAGGAACTCTCAAGAATCTTCTCCAGCACCACAGTTCAAAAGCATCAATTCTTCAGCACTCAGCTTTCTTTATGGCCCAACTCTCACATCCGTACATGACTACTGGAAAAACCATAGCTTTGACTAGACAGATGTTTATTGGCAAAGTCATGTCTTACCTTTTTAATATGCTGTCTATGTTGGTCATAGCTTTTCTTCCAAGGAGCAATTATCCTTTAATTTCATGGCTGCAGTCACCATCTGCAGTGATTTTGGAGCCCGAGAAAATAAAGTCTGTCACTATTTCCATTGTTTCCCCATCTATTTGATATGAAATGATGGGACCAGATGCCATGATCTTAGTTTTCTGAATGTTGAGTTTTAAGCCAACTTTTTCACTCTCCTCTTTTACTTTCATCAAGAGGCTCTTTAGTTCTTCTTTGCTTTCTGCCATAAGGGTGGTGTCATCTGCATATCTGAGGTTATTAACATTTCTCCCAGCTTGATTCCAGCTTGTGCTTCATCCAGCCCAGTATTTCACATGATGTACTCTGCATAGTGTGACAATATACAGGGTGACAATATACAGCCTTGACGTACTCCTTTCCCGATTTGGAACCAGTCTGTTGTTCCAGGTCCAGTTCTAACTGTTGCTTCTTGACCTGAAATTATGATCCTGATTTTCCAAAGAAGAAATTAAATATTATAGATCCCAAGGAATGTGCCCAAGATCGCGTAGCTAATAAAGTCTTCTGTCTATATGAATCTAGAGCCCATATCATTAACCACTGAAGTATACTTTTCTATAGTGCTTCTCTACTTGGTAATTTTGAAAATCTGTATTTTCCTGAAATGTTTGAATTGAAGATGAGGAAAATCTCAAGTTACTGGACAATAGCAGAGTTTTCACTTTATTTTGCTGGGAGGCAATAGCAAGCATTTGCTGCTCTTTCCTTCCACCTCTGAACACAAGCAAGTTAGATTTTTAGAAAAGACCATGACAAATAACTGAATATGGTCTAGATCAATAAAGCAGCTGCTGTAAAACAGCCTTGGGCCACAGATTTCTGCTAAACTATCAACATCTAATGTCAGAGTGTTCTTTGAAGGATGAAAGTCAGACTGATGTTTTGAAAGTAATTTTCTTTTTGTATGTTGGTGATTGAATTTGGGTCAGTTTTCCAAATTGTTTAATAAGACAACACAAAATGTGATTACTCATATCTCTTGCAGAGCAGTGATAATTCACAGAATTCTGAAAAATGCCTTAAGGGGGGAAGAGCATCTTGGTCAAATAATGACATATTTATATACATTTAAATTACATGTAAACAAAGTGAGATAAGACAGTTTTAGGATTTATATCTAACCTTTTTTTTTTTTTTACTATATATGTGTGTAGGTGTGTTTGTGTGTAGTGTAGTTTGTTGGTCTCTCAGTTGTGTCCAATTCTTTGCCACCCCATGGACCATAGCCCACACCTTCCTCTGTCCGTGGGATTCTCCTCCGGAGTGGATAGCCATTCCCTTCTCCAGGGAATCTTCCTGACCCAGGGATTAAACCCATGTCTCCTACCTTGCAGGTGGATTCTTTACCACTGAGCCATCAGGGAAGCCCATACATAAATACACACATATATATTTACATTTCATGTATATTTCTATTTTATGTATATATATAACCTTTTGAAAAATTCCATTAAAATATGAAGAGGACATTATGGTTGTTAAAAATACCTGAAAAGTTATTAAGATCATTTCTCTTATGGTAACATAAAGCTTTTATTTTATTAATATTTCTCTTATGGGAAATATAAAGAACTGAAAGAATATAATGATTATTTCTATAATAGAGGGGAACACACAGTAGTTGAAAGCCAGGAGCCAAATTCTCCACTTGGCTGGATCTCTGCACTAGGAGATTATGACACATAATTTGGCCATTAGTTGCTCTTACATAAAAAGATTCCCTAGATATTTCTTAAGATCTCCTTAAGTTCTAAAGTCTCTGAGATTTCTTTTGGTAACATTTTAACTTGGTCCACTTGGAATAGCAAATGGAGTGCTTTCTAAGCTGTCCTTCATGTCAATTAATTACAGAAACTATTTGTTTCCCTTTGTAAAGAAAGCAGATTCTGGACCAGAGTCACGTGTGTTCACCCCACAGTAACCACTGCTGCCCAGGGAAAGGGTAAGAACAGGAGGTCATTCCTGCTATGTTCCAGAGTGTACAGACAGTGTACCACTTCACACTTTTTTGCTTTTCTGACCTCTCTCTTTTCATGGCTTTTCATATGAGTGTGAAAGTGAAAGTCACTCAGTCATGTACAACTCTTCGCGACCCATGGAATTCTCTAGGAATTCTCTAGGACAGAATACTGGCATTGGGTGGCCTTTCCCTTCTCCAGGGGATCTTCCCAACCCAGAGTTTGAACCGAGGTCTCCTGCATTGCAGGTGGATTCTTCACTAGCTGAGCCACAAGGGAAGCTCAAGCAGACTGGAGTGGGTAGCCTAACCCTTGTCCAGTGGATTTTTCTGACCCAGGAATGGAACCGGGGTCTCCTGCATTGCAGGCAGATTCTTTACCAACTGAGCTATGAGGGAAGCCCTTCATATGGGTGATACTATTGTAAATCTGCCGACCAATGAATGAATATATTAGCTGAGTTTTTACTCTTAGGTGGTATGACCTTAATAATGCACTTCTACATTATATTCTGGACTTAAACAGTGTACCTCTACTGTTGATGCAAGTGATGAGAATAAAAAATACTCAGATATATCACTAGATTATGAAAAAGAGTTCTAAATTAAGAATAATAAAATAAAAAGCACAAAGAGTTCTTATTTCTGTAGCACTCTTAATGAATGCATTGAAATAGTCCACAGAATATCGGTGTGCCTCTGAGCAGTCATGGTGGGCAAATCCATAATTCATTCCTGATTCATAATTCATTGTGGCTTCTAAGTACTGACTTCTACACTTGCAGCCACCAAAGGGAATAACAGCTTCTTAGACACATGGTTGATTCCAGACCTGGGGTAAGAAATTTGAAGATGAGCCTAGGAAAGCTTATGCCTAAAAGCAAAAAAAAATGATACATTTTGTTAAACGGAGAAAAGGGCTAGCACTTGACAATTATGTGATCATTTGAACATAAAAATAATAATAAATACAGATAACTAAATGATACTGAATATATAAACCTCCCTAAGTTCATGATGCTTATCAAAGACACAAGAGAAGAGCAAAATGATACACAAGCAAATAAATCATCAAAATTATTGGAAGTAACTAAGGCACCTACAACTTACTCTGTCCTCATTCATTCAAACTGTATTTCTGGGTAGCCAGATAATTTCAGCTGAGAACAGAAATTATTTTCTTTACAGATAAACTTAGGCTAAATTACTATAGGAATGGTAAATTTAGAAAATAACCAATTTACTGTACCTAATTAAATACTTGATTGAAGTGGTATACATCAGTCAGTGAAAGCATTTGGTGAAAAGTTGATGGGAAACTTGTAATAGAAGATTGAGATATTTATTGAAACCTAAAACCACAAATCACCAGCTAAATGTGGGACTGCAGACATTACCTGCCTCTTGATGTGATACCCATAGTACTACTAATGATCTAACACCCAGAGTAACACTTAAGAAGTATTCTTTCCCCAAACATGGAACCTGCATCTAGATCTAATCTAGAGTTGCAGGAAATAGGGATAAGAATTTTACAGATCAAGTTAAGTGAAAAAAATGGAAAAATCAAAAGGTGAAGCTTTCCATAGGACAACTGACTCAGTTTCTACAACAAAGAGAAAAAATAAATTAAGGGCAGGGAGAGGGCTGGAATGTTCACTCCAGATCAAAGGACTTAGGAGCTATAACCATCAAATACAATGTCTGGGCCTTATTTCAGATCCTTACTTGAGCTACAATAAATTATAAAAAGACCATGAAAATTTGACTATGGACTGATCTGATGATAGCAAAATTATTTTACTTTAGTTGGATACAATAACAACAATATAATTACATCTTTTTAAAAAACATGTTTTTAGAGATAATGTGAAATACCTAAAGGTGAAGTGAAATAACACTTGGGATTTACTTTAAACTACTTCATTAAAGTAGTTTAAAATAGATAGATTGTTATAAACAAAGGAAATGTGGCAAGTTTGGATAACTAGATGATATCACTATTGGAGGTCATTTAACTAACAGTTTAACTGTTCTCTACTTTTGTAGTATCTTATTGTAATCAAATTAAGCAGTGATATGTTTCTTTGAGTTAGGAATCACATGAAAGTAAAAAGTTTAATTGCTTTATAATAATCAACTCTCAGCTCAGACATGAGCATCCTTTATCTGTATCTCTTGGAAAAAAAAGGATTGAGTTCATAATGTAGCATTCTGTGTCAAAAATAGTTGATTCAATGAACCATATACAACCAAAGGGCTGAAGATATTGAATATCACTGAATTTCATGCCTGTCTTAGACGATTAAAGCATAAAACTCCAAACTTAGAGAAATCTGTCTGCAGCATTTCATTTCCCCTATAGTGTGGTCTTTTTCTAAGTATCAGTAACTCTTAAGATTATGAGTTCTTTCAATTGTAACTTTTTCCAGAGTTTTCCACAATTCTCTGTGAATTAATTTTCTAGTTTTAGTTTTTTGCCATAACAATGTAGTAGAGGCTGTGGGGCTTGAACAATAGAAACTTATTTCTTCACAGTTCTGGAGTCTGGAAGTCCAAGGTCAAGGGTTTGCTTTCCTCGGAGGACCTCTCCCTTTGGCTTGTAGGTGATGGTCTCCTTCCTGTATCTTCATATGATCTTCCCTCTGTCTGTATATGTCCTGATCTCTTCTCATAGGATCGTTGGATAGGGCCCACCCTAGTGACCCAGTTCAGTTCAGTCGCTCAGTCATGTCCGACTCTTTGTGACCCCATGGACTACAGCACGCCAGGTTTCTCTGTCCATCACCAACTCCTGGAGCTTACTCAAACTCATGTCCATCATGTCAGTGATGCCATCCAACCATCTCATCCTCTGTCATCCCCTTCTTCTCCTGCCTTCAATTTTTCCCAGCATCAGGGTCTTTTCCAATGAGTCGGCTCTTCAGCCTTAGGAAACATCACTACAAACAAACCTAGTAGAGGTGATGGAATTCCAGTTGAGCTATTTCAAATCCTAAGAGATGATGCTGTGAAAGTGCTGCACCCAATGTGCCAGCAAATCTGGAAAACTCAGCAGTGGCCACAGTACTGAAAAGGTCAGTTTTCATTCCAATTCCAAAGAAAGACAATGCCAAAGAATGCTCAAACTACCGCACAATTGCACTCATCTCACACACTAGCAAAGTAATGCTCAAAATTCTCTAAGCCAGTATTCAACAGTATGTGAACCATGAACTTCCAGATGTTCAAGTTGGATTTAGAAAAGGCAGAGGAATGAGAGATCAAATTGCAACATCCATTGGATCAACAAAAAAGCAAGCAAGTTCCAGAAAATTATCTAACTCTGGTTTATTGACTATGCCAAACCCTTTGACTGTGTGGATCACAACAAACTGAGGAAAATTCTTCAAGAGATTGGAATACCAGACCACCTGACCTGTCTCTTGAGAAAATCTATATGCAGGTCAGGAAGCAACAGTTACAACCTGACATGGAACAACAGACTGGTTCTAAATAGGAAAAGGAGTATGTCAAAGCTGTATATTGTCACCCTGCTTATTTATTTTATATGCAGAGTGCATCATGTGAAATGCCAGGCTGGATGAAGGACAAGCTGGAATCAAGATTGCTGGGAGAAATATCAATAACCTCAGATATGCAGATGACACCACCCTTATGGCAGAAAGAGAAGAGGAACTAAAGAACCTCTTAATGAAAGTGAAAGAGGAGAGTGGAAAAGTTGGCTTAAAGCTCAACATTCAGAAAACTAAGATCATGGCATCCAGTCCCATCACTTCATGGCAAATAGATGGGGAAATAGTGGAAACAGTGACAAACTTTATTTTGGGGGGCTCCAAAATCACTGTAGATGGTGACTATAGCCATGAGTTCTCCTTGGAAGAAAAGTTATGACTAACTTAGAAAGCATATTCAACAGCAGAGACATTACTTTACCAACAAAGGTCCATCTAGTCAAAGCCTCACTTTACCTGAATTACCACTTTTAAGGCTGTCCCTCCAAATAGAGACACAACCTTCTTCTTTTGGCCATGCCACATGTGGGCAGATGGGACCTTCATTCCCTGACCTGGGGTCAAACATGAGCCCCCTGCAGTGGAAGTGTATACTCTTAACCACTGGACCTTCCAGGGCATCCTTAGCATCACCTTTGAGATACTGGGGTTAGGACTTCATCATAGGAATTGGGGTGTAACTCAACACATAGCACCTCGTTATGGGCAGAAATGAAAATTAAGCAAGACTTAAGAGAACTACAGAGAAGGCAATGGCACGCCACTCCAGTACTCTTGCTGGAAAATCCCATGGACAGAGGAGCCTGGTAGGCTACAGTCCATGGTGTTGCGAAGAGTCAGACACGACTGAGCGACTTCACTTTCACTTTAAGAGAACTAAGATTTCCAGAATGATAACTGAAGTTGGGAGAAGGAAAAACAAGACTTAGCCAAAAAAATTACTACCTAAGAATAGAGGTGATCTTTGAATCCAGCCTTGGATCTTAGTGTTCTGTATCCGTACAAAGAAGTGAAAATCAGCAGGCTGGATACGTAATATCTATTTCATATGAGAAAGATCATTTAAAACTTGGAAAACAATTATGATTTTCTATTTAACTCCCAAGTGATCAGCTCATGAAATAAATTAACTCTTGCTCTTTTATAATTCACCCATATCTTACTATGAAAGTGAAAGAAAGTGAAGTCGCTCAGTCATGTCCAATTCTTTGTAACCCCATGCTCGGTAGCCTACCAGGCTCCACGGTCCATGGGATTTTCCAGGCAAGAATACTGGAGTGGGCTGTCATTTCCTTCTCCAGGGGGTCTTCCCAACCCAGGGATCGAACCCGGGTCTCCTGCATTGCAGACAGATGCTTTACTGTCTGAGCCACTAAGGAAGCCCACTACTTTCTTGTAGTATTGTAGACTTTTACCTGTTCTTGTGCTTTCATTGAAAGGCTTATGTTGTCAGGTCTCAGGAGGTTGGACTATTATTCCTCTAGTGTATCAGTGCTAGCTGAGATACTTTCTTCAGCTATAGTTTTACTGGGAGATTAAAGGGAATGTTCCAGTAGTGGATATCTTATGTACTGTGAACAAATCAAATTATTTTTTCAAAGTGGGTAAAGTATAAATGATAAGTCTATCAATCAGCTGTAGAGCTTGTTTTATTAAACCAAATTGACATAAACCATGATTCTGATTCAGGAATGAATTTGGTTAAGCATCACTATTCTAGAATTGCCAGTGCCAGCATTTGATGAGACAAATGTTTGATGGAGTTGCTAATTTGATGCTGAAGATTAATCAGGTACTCTGTGAAAGACTAATAAATATGTAAAAAGACAATAAGAAGTTAACTCTGAAAGCAAGGATTCCACCATTTTAGCAGGAATAAATCTGTCTTCATCAGCAGTAATCACTGAGATTAATATTATAATCAGTATACAAAAGACAGATTACTTCTGTCCTTTTCTTTAGCCACTTCTTTTATTCGAATAATATCTTGGGTCTGAAAAGAGAAACTACTTCTTGTGAGAAAACTGCTCATCCATGTCAGGTGAATTAACTCTTCTGGGGCACTCAGGTATAACTTAGGAAGTGGTGCTTTCTTGTGCCTGAAATGTTACCTTCAGGTTCTTCAGTTGCTTGCTCATCTCTTTACTATTAAGTATGTGCAGTTAGGTCTCATTCACGTTTTCCCTTAATTGAATCTTCATTTTAAAAACTAGTCCTGAAATATTTGTTTAATTTATTTAATGATTAAAAATATTTTTTTCTGAACTATCCATACTTTATAGCATTCATAAATTGACAGTTAAACATTTGCAAGTGTTGTGTTAGTTTCAGGTTTGCAGCAAAGTAAATCAGTTATACGTATATATATGTCCACGCTTGTTTAGATTCTTTTCCCATATAGGTCATTACAGACTTTTGAGCAGAGTTCCCTGTGCTATACGGTAGGTCCTTATTAGTTATCTATTTTATATGTGTGTTTATGTTAGTCCCAGTCATCCAGTTTATCCCTTCTCCCTCTCTTATCCACTGGTCACCATGTTTGTTTTCTATATCTGTAACTTTATTTTGTAGATAAGTTCTGTTTTTTTTTCTTTTTTAGATTCCACATAGAAGCAAAATTCCACATAAAAAGCAATACACTCTCTGACTTACTTCACTGAGTATGAGAAATCATTATTTTTTGAAACAATCCCTTCTATTAAAGACCTTGATTGTCCTGGGCTAAGTCACTTTAGTTGGTCCAACTCTTTGTGACCCTGTGGACCATACTCTACCATGTTCCTCTGTCCATGGGACTTTCCAGGGATCTCCCTGGCCCAGGCATCAGACCTGCATCTCTTATGTCTCCTGCATTGGCAGGTGGGTTCTTTGCTACTAGTGCCTCCTGGAAAGCCCTGATTGTCCTATAGTCTTTCACAATAATGGGCAACCACCTAACTCCCCATAGCTTCCACCTTTTTATCTTGGCTCTGCCATCAGAAGCTATGGAGAATTCTAATCCATTCCCTGAATTAAAGTTGGTTATGTATTAATATCAAAGCCACTCATCATTCTCCTTCTCCCCTTCTTCTCAAATCCTTTCTTCTTAAGAGAAAGCACTTTTGGGCTTCTAAAGGAGTCCTTATATAACACAGCTTCTGACCTTTCATCCTTTTAGTTCTTCTCTGAAGATCCTCTGATTTTTCGTTGTCTTGTTCACATTAAATAAAATATTTCTACTTATCTGAACAATAATTTCTATTGACTTTTTTTATCTCAATACCTTCCAAAAGTTGCTTTATATTCATGGCTTATGCTGAGATTGAGGAAGACTGAAATCTTTAGGCCATCTTCATTTGAATACCATCTGAGTAAGATCCACTGATTTCTCCCTACTTTCTTAAAGTCTTCATTGAAGTCACTTCTGTGGTTATCAAGACCTCATGCTGGTGTGTAGGGAAAAAAAATCCTACATTTGGGATGTAAGAAGCTACATTTTGTAGTGTCCAAGGCATTGGCAAATAGCAGAGAGACCTGGACAGTATTGTTAGGTAGTTAGACTAGGAAAAAGGAGTCCAGAATGGCAGTGGCTAAGAGACAAAGAAGGGAAAAGACCATGAGAATAGAACAAAGGAAGGTCCCAGGGCTGAGTGAGGACCTCAGGTGAAACAAACAGCCCTCCTGGCTAGCCCAGTTTACACAGGGCAAGCTCAGGGGAGGAGATAAAACAGAAAAAGAGGAGACAAAATTGGGCCAGGGGGTTTTCTTCTCGTCCTGTATTTTGGGTTGACCTACCCTCATGCCTCAAGGATGTCTTTTGTGGGGCTGCTGGGGCTGGCAGGCGGCCCGGACCTGGGTTTCGGTTTCCCGTGAAATGGTGGGATTCCCCGCCCCCATCAGGTAACCTGGAGCCAGCCAATCAATATGCGCCCAGTAAGAAACAAAGGGAGAGCTGAAAAGCCCGCAGACGCCCAAGTTTGAACAAAAGTCCGCAAAAGTTTGTACCAATAAAATTGCTTTGCAAACATGTAACCAATCCGCTAAGCCAGCTACTAACCGCTTATGCATACCTTATAAATTTGGGTAACCGCCTCTGCTCAGGGCTCTCTGACCCCGTACCACTGTGTTGGACGCGCGGCAGGAGCCCTGATTCGAGTCAGTAACAAACTTCCTTTTTTTGTGAGTTGCATTGTCTTGGAAGCCTTCTCTCTTCCCGCTTGGGGATTCGGACATCGGGCAAAACATATTTTCCTTTGTTTTCTAAATAAAACTGAACTGTAACACAGAGCTGTAACACTGGTCTGGCTGCGGGCTGTGACACTGGTCCATTTGTTGCTTCAAATTTTTGTCGCGACAAGACAACACCAAGGAAATTACGAACTCCCCCGACAGTATCATTCTGACCTTAGGAGAAAAAAAGATCACAAACCAATAGTGTGATGTTGACAACTAGAGTGAGAAGTAGGTCTGCTTGAGACAAATATGGTTCCTGACCTCTTAGTCTAGCAAATATTTCTTATACATCAGGAGATCTTTCTTCAAAACAGCGTGTCATCTATTTAAGCTTCAGACCCTCTGCTTCCACTTTGAGATTCTCGAAATTCATGTTATTTCTTACGGAAAGAATGTGGAAAATCCAGTGTTCTGACATTATTTTATAGCTATTCTTGTACATTTTAATTTTTGCTAAGTGCATTTTAAAATTAAATCTTCAGGACTCCAATAGAGTTTTTGCAGTGATCCTACAGTCCATTATATTTTAAGCCCTCAGAATTTCTTCTTTGAATACTGAGGATATGGGACACAATAAATTACAGGTATTAGATTTCTGGCAAAATGCAGTTTAGAACACTGCACATTTTAGCTAAAAGTGCAGAAAAAAAAATCAATCTTTTTTGGTGTCATAAAGCTTATTGAAAACTGCTATTGTGCCATTAAAATGAATGTAATCACTTTTCTCTTCCTCCCTAAGCCACATTGCCCTTTTGCCCAACCCTCCAGGTCATCTCCCCTCAAAGACAATGAGCCCTTTCTGGTTATTCCACTTGAATTAAATACTGAAAGGAATACTGTGAAGTGTTGCTTTTCAAATTGATTTTTTTACACAATAAGATTTAATTTTTACTTAAAATTACCAAATTTCCATTTGGATATTTCTCATACTCTGCACCATTTAAAATTCACTACTATAGAAATGTAGAAGAAAATTGGCTCCCTTTTTGAAATATGCTTGAAAAAGGCATCAAACTTAAAATAATTTATGACAACTTTTTGATTTAAGACAAACCCCTTGGGGTTTTATTATGTTTTAGCATAAGATTTTGGAATTATCTGTAGTATATTAATATTTTAAATATGAAGAATATGTGAAAGCAAAAGTCACTCAGTCGAGTCTGACTCTTTGCGACCCCCATAAACTATACAGTCCATGGAATTCTCCAGGCCAGAATACTGGAGTGGGTAGCCTTTCCCTTCTGCAGGGGATCTTCCCAACCAAGGGATAGAACCCACGTATTTCACAATGTACTCAGTATTAATTTAAGCATTTGCTTAAGAAAATGTAGCCTTCCTACAATGTCCTAAAATTTATACCAAGTGTTCCCTTATTGAGACATAAGTAACCAGCTTGTGATTAACCTTGGTTAACTTCACTGACCCTTTTTTGTTTTTTGCTTTTCTGACCACGTCCAAAGTCATGTGGGATCTTAGTTCCCTGACCAGGCATTGAACCCATAGTCCTTGCAGTAAAAGTGCGGAGTCTTAACCACTGGACTGCCAAGGAGATCCTCTCCACTGAACTTTTAACACTGAGAAGAAACTTGGGGGTCACTCAGTTCTTCAGGGAGGTTTGGGTGGATGGCAGTGTGAATTGAAAATATCTCCTCCCATATTAATAAGCCTATGAATAAGCAAGAAATGTCACAGCCATTGGCGATTTCTGGCCTCCAGATGAGAAAGAGGGCTCCCCAAACTGTGATCCAGCAGATACTGCCCTCCCCCAGCGTGATTGTTGAGGAGCCGGAGGTGGGGGTGATGACAGAAGCAGCCATCTACCACCTCTCCACTCCTTGAGGCAAACAAGGAGATAGGATTTGGCCCCAGAGAGCTGAGGTGCTTATGAAAGGAATGAATTCAGTGAGCCCAGAGGCTTGCATTTTCCCATACAGAGAATGCTAAATTCCTTAACTTGATATCTGATTTTTCTTAGCTCACAACAATCTTTGAGGCTCAGACTCCCTGCTCCCTTTTTTGCAGACTTGTAGATACCCTAACTACCCCTCCTGCATCCTTGGAGCAGTTTTCTCAGAGCTACTGAGATTCTGTCTTCTAGGCTGAATCTTTAACATTCTCACCAAATAAAATAACTCTCTACTTTCAGGTTGTGACTGTATTTTTTAGTTGACAGTTTTGGCAACCACGAAGGTTGTGACTGTATTTTTCAGTTGACAGTAGTCACTGAATAAGGCTCTTTGAACAGTGAGACAGTTGTATACCTAAGCTCCAGGTTTTTAATCTGGCTTCAGAGGGCACCTGGGTTCTTTTCCTCATAGCTCTTTCCTACAACCCACATTCTGATAAAATACTTTTCAGCTACTCTGAAATTACTAAGCCCTTACAGGGAAGTGAATTTGTCCCAGGTCCCTGCTCAATATGAGCAAAGTCTCTTGACAAACTCTTTGACTCTTAAATAGTCAGGATTTTTTATTCTAAAAAAAAGAATTTTTTTTTATGGACATCCCTGCTAGGGTTAAAATTACAATTTAGTCTGACGTGATAGTTCACAATTTACACGATTCACTAAGTACTTTAAATCCCCCTCTTCCCGTGTCAGGTATGCACATACACTTGTTGCCGAAACCAGTACCACACTCAGGTTGATTTTGCCGGCAGGACCATAGGAGTTAACACAGAAAGCTCTGAGCCCCGAACAGAGGGGTTACAGAGTTTTTATAGACAGACTATAGTGGGCAACATTAGCTGCTAATAGGCTGGTTTAAACTGAGGGGTTTTGTTCACACAGGAACAGCAGTCACGATGGGGAGGGGAATGCCTGACCTTTACGGACAGGTGTGATTAAGCAGGTTTGCAGGGGCTGGGCAGTTGCAAAGAGCAGGACAAGGGTGAGTGAGATAAGTTCCAGTAAGGAGCAAGCTGAGTTACAGAGCCAGAATGAGCAGGAGGTTATGTAAAACTTTAACTTTTCCTCTTCACTCTCACAATCTATTTGGCAAAGAAAACCTATAATCTCTTTCTGAACTTGATTGTGTGGCATGCCTCCATGAATTTTCTTGCTACACTCAAACAGAAACTGTTTCTATTCTTGTGTAAAGAGAATATTCTTGGTACTTGCAAAATGGAAAAAGTGGGGAAATAAAGAAAAGGTTTGCTGTTTGTAAGGTGAGTGCAGAGAAAAAGAGAGTGAGCTGGGCAATCAGGCAAGAAAAGGGAAATTTATTAGAGGGAAACGAGAGGGTGACTGGCCCTTAAGGAGAATCAGCGTCCTCCCTTTCTGATGGGGTCTTTCTTATACCCCACCAATGAAAAATTCTCTGAAGGGATGGTTAATTTTTAGCCTGTAGTTGAGTCCTGTGGTCACATAGCCAAAGGTCTGCAATCTGGTGGTCTTGTTGAAGAAGGAATTCATAGGGCCTGGACTCCATCTCAGGCCTGTCCGTGCTGATCCTGCTAGGCCGCCTCCCCAATGGACTCTGAACTCTGTGCTTAGCGCCTGTGGGAATGACAATGGAAAGATAAGACCCCCTCTGGGCAGGGGAATCTTGAAGATCACACCCAGGTTACTCATTGCCTAAGAGAAAACAGACGCTAATCACCCCTGCCTCCGGACAGTATCTATTGGAATGTAACCACAGGCTTATTGATTATTAACTGTCTGAACACAAAACACGTGAATGATGGGGTTATTGTGACTGTATTTACCCTTCCTTTGTAAGCCTCAAGGGATTTGGGCTGGTGGGTTTGGACACGTACACATGGGGTATAAAAGATTTTCACAAATGCTGGTCGGGGTCCTTGGCTAAGAGGAGACTGCCTTGGGCCCGCGGGTGTAATAAACTGCACTCCACTATCTGCATTGTCCTTCTGAGTGAGTTTGTTTCCCGGAAAGCATGGCTATAACATCGTATCTTTGAGAAGGTAGACACCAGTGAGGAAACAGAATGTCGTTTGGGCAATTTGGTTTGTCTAAAGGGTCCCTGTGATTTTATTCTTTGTTTACAAGGTCAACATAATGAGCCATCTTAACAATGAGCCCCCATGTAGATATTATCACCTCCCATGGACTCAGTGAGGAGAGAGTGACTGCAGTCCCTTTTCTAATGCACTGTCATAGCCTTTTGTCTCTTTCCTTACACATCTGTTTTGCTCTCTCTCCTGTCAATGACAAAACTAAAATGAGTTAGTGAGGAGTTTGATGTCCTTTATTCACAGGAAGTCAGCCCAGGGGCTGGGGGAGGACAGTGTCTCACGTGCAGTGGAGCTATCTTCCTGAGTGAATATCATAGAAAGTTGGAAGACGCAACACAGAAACAGGGCGTGCTTGGCTAGGAGGTCAGGGATTTCCTTACAAGTCGAGCAAGTTCTGTTTTCTAGGGTAAGATAAGCTGCTGAAGCTGAGTTGGCAGATTGTGACTGGTGTATGCTAAGTCTTCTGGATTGCAAGGTGGCTTCCATACGTGTAGGCTGACTTACATTTAGATTTGTGACATAGGCTGAGCCATGCAAAGTCAAAGTCACTCAGTTGTGTCTGACTCTTTGCGACCCCTTGGACTACGCAGTCCATGAAATTCTCCAGGCCAGAATACTGGAGTGGGTAGCCTTTCCCTTCTCCAGGGGATCTTCCCAACCCAGGGATTGAACTCAGGTCTCCCGCATTACAAGTGGATTCTTTACCAGCTGAGCCACCAAGGGAAGACCAAGAATACTGGAGTGGGTAGCCTATCCCTTCTCCAGCGGATCTTCCCGACCCAGGAATCAAACCAGGGTCTCCTGTATTGCAGGCTGATTCTTTACCAACTGAACTATCAGCGAAGCCCACGGAGACAGCCTCTATTCTGTGGGTCCTGGTGTATGAATTACCTTCTTTACCTACTGCTTGGTGCTAAGCTTGCGTTGTTCCATCATGTGCTGAGAGTGTAGGCTGCTGAGTAGGAAGCATGGGGAACTAATGAAGCTGCCCTCTGTTCTCCACCTCTGCCCCTCCCCAACACACTGGAGCCTTCACACATGGAATTGGGGTGCAGGCAACACAAAATATAAACACACCTTTTAGGCTTTCCTATATCATCCCTTTTGCTTTTCCCAATTCATAAAATCGTACATGTAACCTAAGTAAATGACTGCCTATCTTGAGGTCTCATTTTGATATGAGTGGTATTTTAAAATAATAGCATAAATGGCTAACAGAAGAAAGAACTATTAAGAGATTTGAATTCCAATTAACTGCCAGTGATTGCTTTGTAGCTCTGGGTCAATTGAATTGAGAATTTCAGAGATCAGTGTTTTCTGAGAGTGGCAAAGGACAGGGTCCTAGAGGCTTGCAAAGCTCCTCAATAGCCATTGAGACCGTCAGTTAAGCTTCGGTTATCTTGGAAATTTACTTAAGAAGCACACCTCATTTCCTAAAGTCAGAAAAGTGAGGGGGATTTTCTCTTCCTTTCTATGTTCATATTGAACTATTTACTTCACTTTTCTCAGCTTATTTTGCCCTTTTCCTCTGTCTTCCTAATCATTTGATTAATAACAACCCTCAAAACAAAATAGCTGAGGCTGTTTAATCAAAAAATTTGAATGGATCAAAGGAGTGTGGAGAAAGGAAAATGTTATATATCAATCATGGAAAAACCATTAACTATATATTAAAGTAGCTGATGCTTAATAATGTGCCATTCAGTAAGGGCATTATTTATATTAATTTAAACTTTATAAAAATCTTGTATAACATTATCCTCACATTATTGTCATTGTTAAGTCACTAAAGCATAAGTTGCTCAGTCGTGTCTGACTCTCTGTGACCCCATAGACTATTTATATACAATCCATGGAATTCTCCAGGCCAGAATACTGGAGTGGGTAGCCTTTCCCTTCTCCAGGGGATCTTCCCAACCCAGGGATTGAACCCAGGTCTCCAGCAATACAGGTGGATTCTTTACCAGCTGAGCCACAAGGAAAGCCCAAGAATACTGGAGTGGGTAGGCCATCCCTTCTCCAGAGGATCTTCCCAACTCAGGAATAGAACCAGGGTCTCCTGCATTACCGGTGGATTCTTTGACAACGGAGCTACCAGGGAAGCCTTAGTCACTAAGTCTTATCCAACTCTTTTGTGACCCTGTGGACTATAGCCCACTAGGTCCCTCTCTCCATGAGAATTCCCGGGCAAGAAGACAAGAATGGGTTGTCATTTCCTTCTCCAGGGGATCTTCCTGATCCAGAGATGGAACCTGCAGTTCCTGCATTGGCAGGCAGATTCTTTACCACTGAGTCACCTGGGAAGCCCATAATTATCCTCATATTACACATAAAGAAACTGGAATTTGAAATTTTGCTTGTTTAGCTCCAAATCCTATAATATTCACCAAAATACTATGTAAATAGTTGGTATGGAAGTTACACGAATATGCGAATATGGCTTTTCTTTTAGAAAATGCAGTCTTGGCAATAAACATGGTGCTAGGAAAAGGAAAATGCAAGAAGTGTGTTTCTCCTGTTTTGTGTTCAGGCCTAATGCAGAAGCTTTCCTTCAACTTCTTCATTTACTTCTCCCAGTCTTAGGTGAGTGAGCCTTGAGAAAAGGGGTGTTTGGCTCAGTCACTGTTCTTCCTCTGAGACCCAGCCACCTCAGTGTGATCATGTGCCCTGGTCTGTTCTCAGCCTTGGCATTGGGCTTTTCCAGCCTTCCTGGATGTGTGAGCCTGTATCATGCTAGAGTCCAAAACCAGGGGACCACTTTCGCCAACAGCTCTAACGGTAACAAAGCTGACATTTTTATTTCCATATGGCTGTTTCCTCGGTCTTCACTCAGTATATGTCAAACTTTGAAAGTAGGAGAACAAGGATTTATTAGTCTTGTCAAATATCAACCTAACACCGAAGGATAAATGATGTTTCAGAGTGATGAAACAAAATGTCAAAATGTTATGAGACCCACTAAAAGGAGTCACCAATTCTGCTGTGAGTTTAGAAGTGAACTTTGTAGAGTAGGTAGATTTTAGCTAAGTTTAGATGTCAGCATAAGGATTTTCCAGAAAAGCTGGGAAAGTGGAGATTTTATGCAGATGAAACATCAATTCAGGCATAGATCATGCTATTGCACCTGGCACTTCAGGGATGTCGCGTGTTTTTTTCAAATTAAAGTTTTGAGTCAAGCCAGCATCCAGCAAGTCTATTAGCACCACTTTTTTAACAGCATTTTCTTACTTTGTGTGTGGGTCACATTTTGGCAATTCTTTCAATATTTCAAACTTATCCATTATTATTATTATTGTTATGGTCACCTGTAGTCAATGATCTTTGACGTTGCTATTGTAATTGTTTTGGGGCACCCTGAACTGTGCCCATACAAGATGGCAAACTTAATAGTTAAATGTGCGTGTTCTGACTTTTCCATCAACCAGCAGTTTCCCTGTCTCTCTCCCTCTCCTTGAGCCTCCCTATTCCCTGAGACACAGATGCTTTTTTTAAAAAAATAGTTCAGTTAATAACCATACAGTGGCCTCTAACTCTTCAAGTGAAAAGTATCACCTCGCTCTTACTTTAAATCAAAACCTAGAAATGACTAGGCTTAGTGAGGAAGGCCAGAGAAAGATAAGACAGGCTGAAAGCTAGGCCTCATATGCCAAACACTCAGCTAGGTTGTGAATGCAGAGGAAAAGTTCTTGAAGGAAATTAACATTGCTACTCTGCAGAACACACAAATAATCAGAACGGGGAACAGACTTCTTGTGGATATGGAGCAAGGTTTACTAGTCTGTATAGAATATCAAACCAGCTACAACATTCTGTTAAGCCAGAGATTAACCCAGAGCAAGGCCCTCACTCTCTTCAATTCTGTGGAGGCTGAGAGAGGTGAGGAAAGTGCAGATGAGAAGTTTGAAGCTAGCAGAAGTTGGGTCCCGTTGCTTAAGAAGTACTCTTGTTAACATAAAAGTGCAAAGTGAAGTGGCAAATGCTGATGGAGAAACTGCAGCAAGTTATCCAGAAAGCTTCAAGTAAAATCATTAATAAATGTGAAAACAGATGATCAATGTAGATGAAGCAGTCTGTGGAAGAAAATACCACAGAGGACTTTCATAGCTAGAGAGGAGAAGCCAAAGCCTGGATTCAAAGGCCAGGTTGACTCTTATTAGGGACTAACACAGCTGATGACCTTAACTTGAAGCCAGTGCTCACTCACCATTTTGGAAATCTTAGGGCCCTTGAGAATTTTGGTGAAATTACTCTGCCTATTCTGTATAAATAGGACAGCAAAGCTTGGATGGTAACACATCTGTTTACAACATGGTTACTGAATATTTTAAGTCCACCATTGAGACCTACTACTCAGGGGAAAAAAAAGTTTCCTTAAAAATATTTGTGCTCAAGCCCATGGATCAAGGAGTAATTTTGACTTTCAAGTCTTATTACTCAAAAAATACATTTTGTAAGACTGTAGCTGGCATAAATCGTGATTCCTCTGATGGATCTGGGAAAAGTAAATTGTAATAGTTTTGGAAAAAAATTCATTGTAGATGCCAGTAAGAACATTTGTGACTCGTGGGAAGAGGTCAATATATTAACATTAACACGAATTTGGAAGAAGCTGATTCCAGCCCTAATGGCTAATGTGGAGAGGTTTAAGATTTTACTGGAGGAAGTAATTGCAAACGTGGTAGAAATAGTAAGTGTTAGAAATGGAACCTGAAGATAAGACTGAATTGCTGAAATCTCATAATAAAACTTGAACAGATGGACAGTTACTTATTACGTACTACCAGAGAAATTACCAAGAAACCAGTGGTTTCTTGAGATGGAATCTATTTCTGGTGAAGATGCTGTGAAGATTGGGAATTCCCTGGTGGGCTGGTGGTTAGTACTCAGCAACACTTTTACTGTTGAGGCTTGAGTTCGATCCCTAGTTGGGCAACTAAGATCCTGAAAATCACAGTGTGGCAAAAAAAAAAAAAAAGAAAAAGAAAAGAAAAAGAAGATGCTGTGAAGATTGTTGAAATTACAACGAAGGATTTAGAATATGACATAAACTTAGTTGGTAAAGCAGTTGTAGTGTTTGAGAGGATTGACTCCAATTTTGAAAGAAGTTCTGCTATGGATAATAAGTGCTATCCAGCAGCATTACATGCTACAGATAAAGCGTTCTAAAAAGGAAGAGTCAGCCAGTCATTGGGGCAAACTGCATTGTTTCCTTATTTCAAGAAATTGCCACAACCACCCCACCACTGTGATTAATCAGCAGCTATCGAGATGTAGGCAAGAACCCCCCACCAGCAAATAGATCATGATTTACTAAAGGATCAGATGGTGGTGTTTATTTTTTTAGCAATAAAGTATTTTTTAGTTAAGATACGTACAATTTTTAGAAGTTTCACCAGTGGCTCAGTGGTAAAGTATTTACTTGCCAATGCAAGAGATGTGGATGATGGCTGGATGATGCAGCAAGGGCATTTGTATTTGTGTAACCAACTCCACAAAGGTCTTTGATACAGGTAACTGACATACCTAGAGGAAGCTAAGTCTGGCAACCACGTGAAAGTGGCCCCTAGCTGGGGAACGTGATCAAGCAGCCTCATGTAGAGAGAGTTGACAAAGGAGTAAAGGATTTACAGAAAGAATGAAGAGACACAATCAAGTTTACAATGCATGGCACATATATTCTCTAAGTTTCAGTGTCAGCCTAGGGGAATTTTCACAGCATTTGGCAAATAAGATGTTTATACAGTTTCAGTTGTGTCTTCTGATCATGTAGTTAGGGACTAAAACATTTGCCTTTAGTAAAGTACCATGGGCTTTAGGGGGAAAAGAAATTAATATAAAATTCAATAACCATATACCATTTTGCATTTTATAAAATGCAAAAATAAGCCTAAAATATGATCCTAAATTTCATTTGTAATTATTGTAGACTGAATATCTTATAAACCTGTTCTGTATAGAATGCTAAATAAATAGTAGTAGTATAAATAAATAATGTAACACCAAAATTACTAGACAAAGTGTATTTTTAAATATATATAAATTCACAGATAAGGCAAATAAATTACCAAGGGGGAGGGGTGGAGGAAAAAGAAAGAAAAAAACAAATAATGAAGGAGGAAGGGAAGAAGGAGAAACAAAAGAAAAAAGAAAGCAGGCTTAATTAGAGCAGATAACAAATGTTGAAGTCAGTGACCAGTTCTTTTTGACCTTCCTAGAGGTCTGGGGATTTGAGTTTTTTAAGGTCCTTTTCCTGATAAGAAAGATGAAAGAAAGATTGTGTTGTAAGACACCACCATACATAAGCTCGGATCTAAAAAGTTACAAAAACAATGAAGAAATTCACAGAGTGGGGGTTATTAGGAAAATAGCAAAATTAGAATCCCAATGACTTCAAAAAGACATTAAAAATCTGTCAATATATCAATATAAAGGACTGATAAGATTTGACATGAAAGAAACTCTTCTAAGCTATAGGCAAGTGGTAAAACAGTAGGACCATAAATTTGAAGGTACCCATCCTTTACATGAGGCTTTCTCAGTCGTGACAATATTGACATTTTGAGCTAGTCCATTCTTTGTTGGGACTGGATGTGTATTGAAAGATGTTTAGCAGCATCTCTTGCTTCTGTTCACTAAATACCAGTAGCTTTCCTTCTTCCTTTTGGTTGCAACATCCAAAATGTCTCCAAAAGTTACCAAATGTTTCCTGGAAGGAAAATTCACCCCTGGATGAAAACTGCTATTCTACTTTTAGCAATTCTACTCCTAGATATTTATGGCAAAAAACACATACATTTGTGTTAGGAAGCATATGAATCAGAATAGTATTGTTATAAAACAGAAAAGTAGTTATAATTTTAGAAAATATGTGAGTATAACATGATACATTAGCACAATGAAATATTATATAATTTCAGTATTGCATAACAGTAAAAAAAAGAAAAGAGCAAACTACTGTTACATGCAATAACTAAGCAACTTGCACACAATGTTGAAAAAATAAGAACAGCACATAAGAATACTGGAATTTGACTCTGTAAAATCTGAAAAGATGCCAAACTCAAAAGAAAAATAATATATATATATATATATATTTCTGGGGCTACCTACTTCCTAAAACTATAATGAAAAGAAAGATAATAAAAAGGAAAATATTTGAAATAGTGACTACTTATTGAGGTAAGGATTAGGCAAAAAGGGACTGAAAAAAAATTCACGTGATAAACTTCAAAAATATCAATAACATTTGATTTCTTTAGCTTAGCAGTTAGGACATTGGTGTCCATTTTAATATTACCTTTCACTTTATTTTTCATTATTTTACATATTATTTTCATTCTTTTACATATTATTGAAATATAAAAATTTAATAATTACCCATATACAGATTTGCTGGTGGTGTTCTTTTGTCTGCTGAAGGTTTCTTTCTCTTTCTAGAATTATGCTCCCCCCAACTTCTATTTATTTGTAGAATTGGTTTCTTTTTTTAAATTATTTATTCTTGTCACCACTACAGCTATGCCTCTCTGGTGGGAACTAGTAGTTACAGCATTTTGTTCCCATTTCTGTAGGGAGTATCAGGGATTATAGCCAATTGTGGAACTTGTATGAGTTTGCTCCTGCAAAGGAGGAGATGTGGGTTCAATCCCTGGGTTGGGAAGATCCTCTGGAGCGAGAAATGCTAACCCACTCCAGTATTTTTGCTTGGGAAATCTCATGTACAGAGGATACTGGCAGGCTACAGTCCATGGGTCACAAAAGTGAAAGTGAAAGTCGCTCAATCATGTCCAACATTTTTGGGACCCTGTGGATTATACAATCCATGGAATTCTCTAGGCCAGAATAGTGGAGTGGGTAGCCTTTCCCTTCTCCAGGGGATCTTCCCAACCCAGTGATCAAACCCAGGTCTCTCCAGCTGAATCACAAAGGAAACCAGTCATACATGATTTAGTGTCACATGTGCGCACACACAAACACACACACGCACATGAGTTTGCTAGGATTCCGATAACAAAATACCACATACAGTGTGACTTAAACAAAAGAAACCTATTTTCACCTTGATCTGGAGGCTGACAGTCCAAGGTCAAGATGTCAAAAATTTGGTTTCATCTGAGACCTCTCTTTGAGACCCCATGGATTGCAGCATGCCAGGCTTCACTATCCTCTACCACCTCCTGGAGTTTGCTCAAATTCATATCCATTGCGTCAGTGATGTCATGCAACCATCTTGTCCTCTGTTGTCCCCTTGTCCTGCCTTCAGTCTTTCCCAGCATTAGGGTCTTTTCTAATGAGTCAGCTCTTTGCATCAGGTGGCCAAAGTATTGGAGCTTCAGCTTCAGCATCAGT
Organism: Odocoileus virginianus; assembly: GCF_023699985.2. Taxonomy (NCBI): domain Eukaryota; kingdom Metazoa; phylum Chordata; class Mammalia; order Artiodactyla; family Cervidae; genus Odocoileus; species Odocoileus virginianus. The sequence goes on from NC_069684.1 coordinate 60,198,465, forward strand.
CCTTCCAATGAATATTCAGGGTCGATTTCCTTTAGGATGGACTGGTTTGACCTCCTAGCAGTCCAAGAGACTCTCAAGAGTCTTCTCTAACACCACAGTTCAAAAGCATCAATTCTTCAGCACTCAGCTTTCTTTATGGTCCAACTCTCACATCCATATGTGACTACTGGAAAAACCATAGCTTTGACTATATGGACCTTTTTAAGGATACCAGTCATATAACAGAAGGGCCCAACCTAGTGGTCTAATTTTAACTTATTCACTTCAGTAAAGATCCTATCTACAAAGGCCCTCCCATTCTATGGGATTAAGAGGACTTTGGGAGAAAGGCTTTTAAGAAATTGGGAGAAGGATACAATTCAGACGTGACAGTACTCATGACTTCTAACTTCCAGTGAAAGTTCATTCCCAGGACTTTTGAGCTCAAGCTGGAGTTCAAGGCTTTAAGCCTCATTATTCCAAGGCTGGGAGGATGTCATTTTGTAAGTGACTTAAACTACACCCTCCTCCACACAGACAAAACTGGTCTATTTCTTGAAGGCAATAAAGAAGGCCTACAGAGGGAAGCAGAGATAGAGAATGAATTTTGTAACTTTCAAATCTATTTTCAGTCATCTATGAGCTTCTTAAAATCTGGCTACATGAGCTGAATGAAGATCCTTTATTACATAAATTGATCAATTTGTAATTATCTCATTTGCAGTCAAAGAATCAGACATGACTCAAGGAGTCGCACACGACTAAGCAACTGAGCAGAACTGAGCTGGATCAGAGAATACTGAATAATGCTTTTTTTTTTTTTTTTAAATAAAGTTTCAGTGTCAAAGTTATAAATTAAGTTTGAAAACTTTTCTTGCAAAATAAGGAGTAAAATTTCCAAATTTTATTTGGAAATAAAATTACCTCTTTCTCTTATGTTTAAGAACAGGAAAATATTAATAGTTTCATATGATTTTATTCTACTTTTTGTTATTGTTCAGTTGCTAGGTCGTGTGTGACTCTTTGCCACCCCATGGACTGCAGCAGGTCAGCCTTCCCTGTCCTTCACTATCTCCTGGAGTTTGCTCAACTCATGTTCATTGAGTTGGTGATGCCATCCAACCATATCATCCTCTGTCACCCCCGTCTCCTCTTGTACCCAGTCTTTCCACTTTGATTACTAATATGGTATTGATGGATTTTTTTTTCTTACTGATGATCCAATTTAACTCATCTTAGGCATACTTTTTGATGATTATTCTGCCTAAAACATGAAATAACAGCTCAGATGCTATCAGTATTAGGAGTACAGGTAGCTGCAGCATTAAGTCTTCTTTTCTGAATTCTGTGACTGTATCTGTTAAGAGTTCTCAATATGTCAATAAAAATAAGACCATAAGTTACTCACTACCATCACATATGGTTAACAATAGCTGCATTAGAAGTTACAAGATCTGACAATCTCAATTTATTAATATATGCTTTCTTAATACTTAATAGCAGAGCTGGATTGGCAGTGGGAATGAACAAATCTTATGGAAAACAAAAACCATACATTTTTAAAAATATTTTTATATAATTTAGAAATTATTTAAAAAAAATTTTTCAATTAACACCTTAAACTAGAACTGATTTCACTCTAATTGTATAGAATAAACTCTTTCTGCTATCTTTGTCACTGTTGGATTAAAGATTTTTCTCTGACTGGCAACAGATGAAAAGTGATTTGCATATTGTGTCCAGCAAGCACCAAAGGGATCTAGTTGTCTAGGTTACATCATATTGTGGACTTTTCATACTGATTACTTTGAGGGAAATTTTTTGGAATAATTCTATAAAATGTTTCACTATTTCAGTAGCATTCTTACTCCATTCTCCTTATCCTGTGTTTAGTTAATTTTGACATTACTATGAGAATTTTTTGGAGCATATTCATCTATTTTTGTGCAATAGATGTAATGTTAACACAATAAGAAATCTTAGAAAATAAATATGAACAGATCATATTTACTGAATTGATGTCCAAATTCAGACAGAAAAAGAATATGCACTTCTTTTTAATAATAACAGACTGAACACATAGATTTATCTCTATTATGTCTTGAAATTCTCATAAAAGGGCAATAAGCTAATTGAGAAAGTATAATGCCCCCAAGTTAATGAAAATAGTATAAGAACCACAACATGCCAACAGACTTGGGTAACTGGAAAGTACATTATATGATGGTAGCAGATTTATCAGATTAGAGAAAAAAAATTTAAAGCCAAAGTGATTCATGTCACAGAACCTAAATGAGTTTTAGGATCTGGAGACACAAGAGTCCCTCAAGGGTGGTTGAGAGTGGGACTGGCTGGAAGTCTGTGTAAGGAAAGTTACTGTGCTGAGATAACTCTTGGTTGTGCTGTGCTAGACTTAGTTTCTCAGTCATGTCCAATTTTTTGTGAAACCATGGACTGCAGCCTGCCAGGCCCCTCTGTCCATGGGGATTCTCCAGGCAAGAATACTGGAGTGGGTAGCCCAGCCCTCCTCCAGGATCTCTTGGTTATCAGATTATATAATTAATCCTCTGTCAACTTGGCAGAAAATAAGAGATCAGTCCATAGTAACATGAAGGACAAATGATCTGAATGAGTGGAAACCAGGATTAACTGATGCTGGGAAAGTTGTCATAATAAAAAAAAAAAAAACAGAATGAGGAAACTGAGGTTTGCACCCTGAAATGTGAATGTTCTCTCGCCCCTCACCCTTGGCTCCCAGAACAATGATGGGCAGGCTTATGGGTTCTTGGAAGAAACCTGAAAAATATCCCTCTGCAGAGGAACTGAGTAGTTCTACAAATACAGTTTATGAGACTACTATATGAATAAACAGCAATAGAAAGTTAAAGAGTAATAGAGAGAACAAACCTAGGTTTCATGGTAAATCAACAGCTTTATTGATGAGACGATACAAAAGAAAGTCAGTCCTTCAGGATGCGTGGCAGAGAGCCACAGTCATCTTCTGAATGCCTCATGAAATGGTTCATAGGTTTCAATAATAGTGCCTGACTGAGTGAGGTTCATCTCAGAACTCCAAGAAGTGCATTCATCTCTCTCTGAACTCCATCATTGCAGCCTGTGCACTGAGACCATCTACTCTGAATGAATATACCTCTTAACTCTGCAAAACAAATGCTACATAATATGGTTGTAAGGTACTGTATAATCTGAGCAAAGCTACTTCCCCCCATTAACATCTGCCTTTCCCCCAACTGTATTTTTTTCTGTACAATGAAACCAAAGTTTGCTCAGAAATACTGAGAATCATAATAACTAGAGCCATTAGGATTGTAATGGTCATCCTTCATGAGATTCTGTAAGACAAAAAAAGAAAAACAAATTCCTTCCAGGTAAACCCATGAGCAATATGCCACGGAATGCACAGTATTTCTTATTGCCATTTTAGTTCCTTAGTAGCAAATGTGAATGGTGAACCAAGGTGCTCAGAGATTTGAGGAAAGCCTGAAATAAAAAAAAAAAATAATAATGAGCAAATAGAAAAATGGAAATTAGAAGTCTCTGTGCTAAGAGGAAAGAAGAAACTCTGAAATAAACCTTAACATCTTAAAGATGAAAGATTTGACTGCCACACACACACACACAAATAACATAATGCTTGTTTCAAAGGAGTTTAAAAGAATAAGAACTAAGTTTCCTAAATTAAAAATAAAATAGTAGATCATATATATACATATAGCTGATCCACTTTGCTGTAGAGCAGAAACTAATACAACGTTGTAAAACAACTGTGTGTGTGTGTGTTTGTGCTCAGTCACTCAGTTGTGTCCAATTCATTGTGACCCCATAGACTGCAATTGCCAGGCTCCTCTATCCATGGAATTTTCCATGCAAGAATACTGGAAGTGGGTTCCATTTCCTCGTTGGTGGTTCAGTGGTAAAGAACCCACCTGCCAATTCAGGAGACAGGAGATGCGGGTTCGATCCCTGGGTCACAAAGATCTCCTGGAGAAGGAAATGGCAACCCATGGGCTACGGTCTACGGGGTTCCAAAGAGGTGGACACGACTGAGAGACTAAAGATCCTGGAGGAGATCTTCCTGACCCAGGGACCGAACTTGTGTCTCATGTCTCATGCATTGGCAGGTAAATTCTTTACCACTGTGCCACTACTTAAATAAAATTAATTTTTAAAAAGAAATCACAAATCAATTAATTAAAAAATAGAATTTTAAAAATCCAGTGGGAAATTTGGAAGATGACGTTAAAGAAGTTCACAAAAATATAAAGCACAACAAAACATGAATTAAAAACAAACAAACAATATATATATATATATATGAGTGTTTTATCAGCTTCCCTGGTGGCTCAGCAGTAAAGAATCTTCCTGCAATGCAGGTGACCCAGGTTTGATCCCTGGGTGGGGAAGATCCTCTGGAAAAGGAAATGACAATGCAATCCAGGATTCTTGCCTGGAGAATCCCATGGACAGAGGAGCCTGGAGGGCTACAGTCCCTGGGGTCACACAGAGTCAGACACGACCAAGCAACTAGCACCCATGCCTCCCCAAGTGGTTGCAGGTGAGAACGGGATCACCCGCAGCAGGGAGACCAGGGGAGACAGGGCTGGGGAACTCATTCCCACACCCTAACCAGCTCCTGCAGGGGCTGCTCAGCCTCTAGGGGTGGCCCAGGTACAGGCCCAGTAGGGGCTCCCTCCCTGCCCCCAGCTCTGCATTCAGGTAGCCCAGGCTTCTTAGCTCTCCTCTAGGCTGTCCAGAAAGGCAAGCCCTCCTTTAGACGGAGGGCTGTTGAAACTGTGTGGCTGAGATCAGAGCTGGGAAATACTATTCTATGATCCCAGTGGCTCACACAGCCCGCCCAGATGCACTTGGTGGCCCAGGGAAGGGCCTCCATCACACGGGGAATCCAAAGGAGGTTTGGCATCACACAGGAGGCAGAGAACTGCTCAGCCCTCTGTGGGGCTGACCACCTAACCACTCCAGGCCCTGGGCCCTGGGAAAGTGCACTTCACCGGGCCAGAGACATCAGCAGAAATCCAGCTGGGAGTCCAGTGAGACCAGAACTGCTCTGAAAATCCTCTGAAAATGAAACTGTGGGTTGACTTACCCCTTGTTTACAGATGAGAGAATTAACATCAGCGAGGCTTAGAGTTTTGCCTGGACAGTTATGCAATATCATTTCCAGGTTTCAGTCCACTTTTGGCTACTGCTAGTAACTCTTTTTTCCATTAAAGCTTAATATTTTTAATAAAAAAGTTGAAGAGACACTCAATGAAGCTTCTGATAAATAGGGAAGGAAATGTTGTTAGATAACAAATCAAATGTCTACAATGATTTTCAATTATTTAACCAAGGACAAAATAGAGAAACTAATCTGTTTAGAAGGTCTGGGAAAAATTTAAGGGGCAAATAATACATAAAGATAAATGGGGTTGCCATGAAGAGACAGATGCAACTAGAGTATTTACAGCATTACTGAATTTACTAAAATATGAAGCAGCATAGCTTACATATCCTCTCTTACTTTTGTCAAAGTTTAAGACTGCACTGAAAATTATAAAGAGCTACCTTTCTAGTGAATACAATATTTTTAGTGAATATAATAATTAGCAATTAAAATTTATTCATAAGTTGTTGTTGTTTAGTCTCTAAGTCGTGTCTGACTCTTCTGCAAATCCATGGACTGTAGCCAACCAGGCTTCCCTGTCCATAGACTTTTCCAGGCAAGAGTACTAGAGTGGGATGCCATTTCTTTTTCCAGTGGGATCTTCCTGACCCAGGGATCAAACCAGCATCTACTGCATTGGCAGGCGGGTTCTTTACCACCAAGCCACCAGGGAAGCCCATTCATAAGTTATTTATATCTTAATTAAAACATTTGTATTTTTTCTTATGTATAGATTAATTTTTTTTCCCACTGTGTCTATTTCTGTAAGCTGAAAAACCCATCCAAGTCAATCTCACTAATGTTACACTTAATGCTGCTAGAGTTTCTGTGCGGGGATTAATAGTCAAGAGCATTCTAAGAAGTATCTCCATCCTTCAATTACATAAACTTTTTAGTACATTTTACAACATTCATTCTTGAACTGATTAAACCCTTTGGTCCTTTATAAGTGCAAAGTTAACATTTCCTTTTGAAAGGAACTATGAAATTCTAATAACTTTGTCATCTCCTGTGTAAAAGAAATTTACAAAAATGCATATGCATAAATCAGACAAATAAAGGTATATCAACAATCCTCATAGGTAATTAACATGAAAGGTAGCTTTTGCTGGGTGAAATAATCGGCCCATTTTCCCATAAAATATTTACAGTTGTTTATGTGTTAGCACCAGTACTTACTGAATGAATTCTCCAGATTGTTTGCCATCTATAAATTAAGACATTGTTTTATTGCAATTCCCCCTTGCAATAAACTCTCAGTTCTATATAACAGCATTAGAAACATTTCCTACTCCCTATGATATTTCTTAATTAAAGATGATTAATGTCACAAACTCCAGTATCCCATTTTCAAAAGTTATACATCTTTAGAAGTACATTAATTACAATGTTAGCTTCAATAATTAAATATCTAATTAAATATCAAATATCAATCTTTATTTCTAACTCAAAAACATCCATATTAGCATCACCTGGAGGGAGTTTTGGAATCTTTAGTGATATAACAAAGATATTATAATTTTTTAATCTCCAGAAAGTTAAAGTGTGCATGCATGCTCAGTTTTATCTGACTCTCCGTGACCCTGGGGACTGTAGCCTGCCAGGTTCCTTTGTCCATGGAATTTCCCAGGCAAGAATACTGGAGTGTTACCATTTCTTTCTCTAGGGCGATCTTCCTGACCGAGGGATGGAACTCACGTCCCCTGCATCTCCTTCACTGGCAGGCAGATTCTTCACCACTGGGAAGCCCAAGTTAAAATGACGTGCAGCCAATTCTGAGAACCAGTAAGGGCGTATGTATGTGAACAGGTTCGGTAAATATCGATGTACCTGAATTCTTCTCAAGTTCTGTCATCACAGTTCTTCTGTAGTTTGGCAGCTGAGGAAAGGCCAACACTTACCACGGCTGAATCAAAGCAAAGCCATGAATCAAAACCAAAAGGAAGTCAAAGCTGTGAACAAATAGCACGTTGAACTGAAGATGGAGGGGCAGGACATTTCTGTGATACAGAGGAAGCCTATACTGCTTGGAACATATTGAAAACTATTGCGAATTTGCTCATGAGACAGATCCAATTCTGAATTGAATGGAAGCCAACTGATGAAGCAGGCTCATGTGCATAAAGACACTAATATCATGTCCCAGCAACAGGCAGACAGCGGGTATCTGATGTTTCCCTTGAAGTTTGGGGTCCATTGATTTTCAGAATTCTCCAATGGAAAATCCCAATTTGGTTTCTCCACTTTCTGACTTCTGTAGTATGGTTTTCTCTTTTACCTTTACACTTCAAAGTCCTCTGTTGTACATAAAGTAACTGGCGAATGTGAATGAGTTATTAGACAATGCAATTTTTATTTATTTTTTGTCGTTGTTCAGTCACTAAGTCATGTTTGACTCTTTGCAGCTCCATGGGCTGCAGCATGACAGGCTTCCCTGTCCTTCACTGTCTCCTGGAGTTTGCTGAAACTCATGTCCATTGAGTCCATGATGCCATCCAACCATCTCTTCTTCCATCACCCTCTTCCTTTCTGCCCTCAGTCTTTCCCAGCATCAGGATTTTTTCCAGTGAGTCAGCTCTTCACAACAGGTGGTCAAAGTATTGGAGCTTCAGCTTCAGCATCAATCCTTCCAACGAATATTAAGGGTTGATTTCCTTTAGGATGGACTGGTTGGATCTCCTTGCTGTCTAAGGGACTCTCAAGAGTCTTCTCCAGTACCACAGTTCAACAGCATCAATTCTTCAGCACTCTGCCTTCTTTATGGTTCAACTCTCAAATCTAAACAGGACTACCTGAAAAACCAAAACTTTGACTAGATGGACCTTCTAAAGAAAATCAGTCCTGAATATTCATTGAAAAGGACTGATGGTGAAGCTGAAACTCCAATACTTTGGCCATCTGATGCGAAGAGCTGACTTGTTTGAAAAGACCCTGACACTGGGAAAGATTGAAGGTGGGAGGAGAAGTGGACCACAGAGGATGAGATGGCTGGATGGCATCACTGACTCGATGAACACGAGTTTGAGCAAGCTCTGAGAGTTGGTGATGGACAGGGAAGCCTGGTGTGGTGCAGTCCGTGGGGTCACAAAGAGTCAGACAGGACTGAATGACTGAACTGAACTGATATGAACCCTGGTTGGCAAAGTGATGCAATTTTTAATTGACAGTGAATAGAACAGAGTAGGGGAAAGGAATGCATAAAAGTATCTGTCCAGTTAACCATGTTCATATGTCCTATATTTTTAAATTCAAGTAACTTACACATATTGAAAAATAAAAACCTTCTATCATTTAACATATTCTCAGCAACAACTAGTTACCCCAAACTTGTAACATAGTAATTTTGAAAAATATTGCCTCCATAACTATCTTTTACATATCCATAGTTTTGTTAATGTTTATATCCTGTGGATATCTTTGATTCTTTTTAAAGTTAGGCCTTTCTCCACAGTATCTGTTGAGTTCATTTTTCCCCTTTTACTCAGCATTTATCTTTATCCTGTTTGATTGTATTCATGAGTGAATAAAAGGAGGAAAGGAAATGACAGGAGCTAGGCAAAATTATGAGAGTGACTTTAATAAGAGAAAGTTTACTTAGCACAAAAGTCTTTCAAGTCTCACAGTAATGAGGAGGACCTACTTATAATTTAAATAAGGGGCTTCCCTTGTGGTTCAGCTGGTAAAAAATCTGTCCGCAATGCGGGAGACCTGGATTCAATCCTGGGTTGGGAAGATCCCCTGGAGATGGAAAAGGCTACCCACTCCAGTATTCCGGCCTGGAGAATTCCATGGACTGTATAGTCCATGGGGTCGCAAAGAGTCAGATGTGACTGAGTGACTCATTTTCACTTAAAATTTAAATGCCACTTCATTTTATAAATAAGTTAAAACAAAGATTTTAAGTTGGGTACTTAAAAAGAATGCTGCTTTCCCTGCCCCTCTACATAATACCTTTATTATACATGTTTTTTTCTCTAGAATTGATATTTCTAAGTCAAACTAGGGTGTTTGAATGAATCATACAACACTGTGATTTATTTATTTACTACTTCAACATTTGTTTCTTAGCATTTTTTTTCTTCTTCAGTCACTAGGTCGTGTTCAGCTCTTTGTAACCCCATGGATTGGCAGCATACCAGGCTTCCCTGCCCTGCCATCTCCCGGTTTGATCAAACTCATGTCCATTGAATCAGTGATGCCATGAACATTTTGTATGTGCCAAATATATTTCGTGGGCACTGAGAAGTCCACGGCAAAACAAGCTAAAAAATGACTGTCAAAGCCTGTCATGATGCCCTCAAAGAGTTTACAATCCAGTGAGAAAAAGAGAGAAGTGATCAAATAAAATTGACATGAAACAAATAATATCTAAAAATAAATAACATCAAAGTGTCTTAGTAGGAGTATCATACTATTGAGAAACAACTTAGGGGATTGAAAGGCTGCCTCTTAGGAAATTGAAGGGAGTTCTGAAGTTTCTCCCAGGTCGTGCAGTGGTATAGAATCCACCTGCAAATGGAGGAGACGTGGGTTCGATCTCTGGGTCGGGAAGATCCCCTGGAGAAGGAAATGGCAACCCACTCCAGTATTCTCGCCTGGAAAATCCCATAGATAGAGGACCCTGGTGGGCTGCAGTCCATGGGGTCACAAAAGAATTGGATACAACTTAGCAACTAAACAAGAACAACTGAAAGTTGAATCATTTTGAAGAAAGGAAGTGGGAGGGATAGAAATGTGGAAAACTGAGGAAGGTAGGAAACATTCTAGTGAGAAAATACATAGAACTTTGGCTAGCATGAGAGAGCAGGAAAATGAAGGTGAGGAAGTAAGCCTGCCGAGGCTGTGTGATGAGTGCCCGACATCTCCCGAAACACAGTAAGAAGTCAGTGAGAAGGGACTGATGTAACCACACTGGTGTTTCCAAAAATTCACTTTCTCATATCCATATTCTCATATTGCAGCATATTCAATATTGTGACAAACTAGGTGTAATGGAGCAAGACTGAAGACACGAGACAAGTTAATGAGACCCATGTAGTAATGCAAGTGACATAAGTTAGTAGTAGTTTCATGTTAATATTTTATTAGCTAATTTACATCACTGAGAGCCATCATAGTTTGGAAGTCTACACTTTTTTAGCTATGGAATGATGCTATCCTACTCTCCGTTAAATAAAATGGATTCTTTATTAAACTTGTATTAAAATGGAAATCTTTATGCCAGCATTCATTAAAATAGCACAAGAGAAAAAACAATTTGCAAGATTACAGGGATAAAAATAGAAATAGAGACTATGAGAACAAATGTTGATTGACTCAAGTATTACTCAGTGTGACATGAATTTTTGCTTAAATTATTCATTTTACTTCCTAAACCAAACCTTGACTTCTACAGGAGGCAGTGTTATCATCATTCTAATGCCAGTATTTTAATGTTTCTAATCAATTTTAATTTCTCTCATATGATAAACTTTAACCTGAAATGGGGAATCTGGGTGGTGCTGTAATATGCATTACATGAAAATATAGGAACTGTAGTCCTTAAAGAAAAAACGAAGGGGATGTTGGATGCTGTGGTAGGCACTTTCTCCAGAGCAACAGAACCAAGGTGACTGACTGGTGGATTGATTGGTAATAAGAAATTAACTCACACTATTTTGGAGGCTTCCTAGTCCAAAGTCTGCAGAGGCAGTGCCTCACATTGCATTCAAAGGCTGGAAGCTGCTGTCGAACCTGGAAAAGCCCATATCTCAGTTCCAAGGCCACCAGGCAGGAAATTTTTTCAGTAGTGAGGAGTCAGCTTTTTGTTCTATTCAGGCCTGAACTGATGGGATGAGGTCCAGTTACTTCATGCAGCACCATCTGCTTTACTTAGTTGACTTCAACTGAAAACATTCTCATGGAAACATCCAGAAGAATGGATTACAAAAATATCTGGCACCTAATGGACCACTCAAGTGGACACATAAACTTGACCATCATAGATGAACTTAGGAAGGATACAGCTAAAAGATTGAAAACTATGCATAAATTAAGAAAAGTAAAATCTAGTATCTTATTTTTATTTGTCACCTAATTGTCAATTTCTTTTTTTTTTATCAAAGATGACAGTTCTTTATGTGGGAGAACAAAATTGAAGTCAATCTTAAGTTTATTTATATTGGATGAAATGCCATAACTATCCAATTTTTAAAAAAAGAAACTTAGATATAAGGAGATTTGTTTTGGCTTGTTAATTACAAGGCATCTAACTTTAGATATTAATGCTAACAATTAACTGAGATCAATATAAGAGAAGTGAGATCAATATAAGAAATAATGGCATATTCCCACAAAAATTCAAGTTTTCTTTTGCTTTTGTACTAATCAGAAAAGAAAGTCTTTCTGAATAAGAATACCTTCTTTTTTCTAAGTAATATGTGGAAGTCAGAATACTAGACTATTTCACGTACATTTAAAATTTCAGTGTCAGTTTAGTCAGTCAGTTCAGTCATGTCCGACACTGTAACCCCATGATTCGCAGCACGCCAGGCCTCCCTGTCCATCACAAACTCCCAGAGTTTACTCAGATTCATGCCCATCGAGTCAGTGATGCCATCCAACCATCTCATCCTCTGTCATCCCCTTCTCCTCCTGCCCCCAATCCCTTCCAGCATCAGGGTCTTTTCCAATGAGTCAACTCTTTGCATGAGGTGGCCAAAGTATTGTAGTTTCAGCTTCAGCATCAGTCATTCCAATGAACACCTAGGACTAGTCTCCTTTAGGATAGACTGGTTGGATCTCCTTGCAGTCCAAGGGACTCTCAAGAGTCTTCTCCAACACCACAGTTCAAAAGCATCAATTCTTCAGTGTTCAGCTTTCCTCACAGTCCATCTCTCAACATCCATACATGACCACTGGAAAAAGTGTGGCCTTGACCAGACAGACCTTTGTTGGCAAAGTAATGTCTCTGCTTTTTAATATGCTATCTAGGTTGGTCATAACTTTCCTTCCAAGAAGTAAGTGTCTTTTAATTTCATGGCTGCAGTCACCATCTACAGTGATTTTGGAGGCCAAAAAATAAAGTCTGACACTGTTTCCACTGTCTCCCCATCTATATCCCATGAGGTGATAGGACCAGATGCCATGATCTTAGTTTTCTGAATGTTGAGCTTTAAGCCAACTTTTTCACTCTCCTCTTTCACTTTCATCAAGAGGCTTTTTAGTTCCTCTTCACTTTCTGCCATAAGGGTGGTGTCATCTGCATATCTGAGGTTATTGATATTTCTCCCAGCAGTCTTGATCCCAGCTGTGCTTCTTCCAGCCCAGCATTTCTCATGATGTACTCTGCATATAAGTTAAATAAGCAGGGTGACAATATACAGCCTTGATGTACTCCTTTTCCTATTTGGAACCAGTCTGTTGTTCCATGTCCAGTTCTAACTGTTGCTTCCTGTCCTGCATACAGGTTTCTCAAGAGGCAGATCAGGTGGTCTGGTATTCCCATCTTTTCCAGAATTTTCCATAGTTCATTGTGATCCACACAGTTGAAGGCTTTGGTGTAGTCAATAAAGCAGAAATAGATGTTTTCCTGGAACTCTCTTGCTTTTTCGATGATCCAGCGGATGTTGGCAATTTGATCTCTGGTTCCTCTGCCTTTTCTAAAAGCAGCTTGAACATCTGAAAGTTCTCGGTTTACGTATTGCTGAAGTCTGGCTTGGAGAATTTTGAGCATTACTTTACTAGCATGCAAAATTTCAGTGTACTACTGTGTAAATTGGCTGCCATAAACTGTTTTCCAACTGAATGTATATTTTTAATTTTTAGAAGAAATGCAGATAAAAATTTTTCAATGGATTTTTAATAACTGATATTGAAATTTAAAGGTATAGGACAAGATTATAGTGACTTTTCAAGCAAAGGAATAAAAAAGGTAACAAGTTGGGAGCTTTGGACCGAGTTGTCTCCCTTCAAAATTCATAAGTTGAAGACCTAAATATCTATAAGTGACTGCGCCTGGAATGAAATGATTCAATATTTGCTCACCTGGGAAAAGAGCATTCTATACAGTGTTAGAAGCAATTGCAAATGACCTTGGGTAGGAATGTGCCTGATATTTTCACATAATAGTGAGCAGCCAGTGTGGCTACAGCAAGTGAATGGACACCTGTAGGAATGGGGTAGTTAGAACTAAGGAATGTGGCCAGTAGGAAGTCAGAACAATGAGGACACTGTATGTAATAGTGAAGTCTCTTGCTTTCACCCTGAGCAAAATGGGGAGCCATTGGAGAATTTTGCACAGAGGAGTGTCATAATCTGACTTGATAATAGCAGGATTACTAAGGCTTCTGCATTACCATGAGACTAAAGAAGGCTAAAGGCAGGAACAAGCAGCCGGTTGGGAGGTTATAATGACCCAAGCAAGAAATGATCGTTGCTTGAGAGATGGGATGGCCTTTTCGTGGTGTCAGTCAGACTCAGTTCCAGCCTTCAGATATCTAACTGATCATCATTCTGGGTGATCCTGTGATGGGGCTTTAGATGTAGTCAAAGTCCCTAATCACTTGACTTTAAGTAAGGGAAGTTCTCCTGGATAATCTGGGTGGGCCTGACTTTATCACTTGGAAAGCATTAAAAGTAGGGCTGAATTTTCCATGTAGATGTAGACAAAGCTCTGTTCCTGAACAGCAGCGTTGGTCATGCCCGAGAATTCCAGCCTGCTTGTCATCTTCCTTTCTAGATATCTTGCACTGCAGATTTCAGATTTGCTTAAACAGTCCCCTGTCATAGAAGACATGTCTTTGAAATCTCTCTCAATATACACACACATATACACATTCACTTTATATAAAAACAAATACATATTTATATGTGTATATACACATATATGTAATAATAACTGGTACAGAAGGTAAAAAGTGGTAAAACTGTGACTGCAAGTCTTTATCTGGAGATCTGTATCTATACCACATAGCTATACATCTATATACCAAATAAATACATAATATTTTATCTAAAAATTCTGTGATATGTCATAAGAATTGATTAATAAATCAGCATAGATCCGTACTATCATTTTGATGACTGTTTCCTTTTACTATATGGAAATGATTATTATTCTATTAAACTTGGCTTATTTCCTATTTCAGAATTACAAATAATTTTGATTTGAACTCTTGTGTATGTGGGTGTTTGTCACATATAAAGATAATTTTCTAACTAATTTTGCAGTGATATCCCACTATGCAGCATTCAAAAAATGAAGTATTTCAGAGATTAAAATTTTATTGCTAAATGAAATATAAGGTGATAATCTCCTAATACATTAATTTGGTAAAATTGTGTCTTTAAAAGCCCTTGGTTCTTAAAGTATATGTTGTTGATTATGTTAAATTTAATTATGTTTTAAGTACTTAAATCCATACTTAGATGCATGCAGGTTATAAAATTGCACTATAGGTGCTTTGTAAAATCATAAATAGAAAGATCCTGAACATTATATGCCAAATAATGAATTCTGCTCCACAAAGAACATTCTAAGATTATCCAGAGTCCATTCTGTTTTAAAGAAAATTAAATGACCCTATTTTTCTCTTGTTCGTTCATTATTTATGCAATAATCCCTATATGATTTAATGGCTTATTTCCAAGTGGATGGTATAAAGTTTTCTGCAAATGAAAATATTATAAACTGAAAACAGTCTAGCTGGTGGGCTTTTGAAAATACAAACACACTTGTACCACCACCGTGAACCTCACATCTCATTCGTGACTTACTGCTCTTTCTGTGTGCAAGGCAATTTTATGAATTCAGGGTATTTATAGTAAGATAGAGCCATTCTCTACATATTAAATATTTCTGCAAGTTGACATTTCAGAAAAGGACAGATAATAAAGAAGGACTGTGGGAGGGGGGTGTTGTTCCTTGTTCTCACAGCTGTGAGGACTGTTATTAGTGAAAGACACTCTAAGAATATATTTCATTTAAACAAGCAATCTCTGTCAAATGATAGCATGTCAGCATTTGGTGATATTTAAAAAGAATGTCAGGTGCAGTCGAGGAAAGAATCACTAGTTTAGTGGCTGGTTAAAACAATGCATTCCATTTGATTTCTGAATATATTTGATTTCATCAAAACTAAAAGCTTCATTTCTTCTCATTCTCAAAGCATGTTTTCTCTATTTTGGGGTTGGGAAGAAGAAAAAAATAATAGTTTGGTGTCAATCTATACTTGCTCTTCCCTGCCTCTATTTGCAATTACAAGTACAGCAGAAATATTTTAAACTAGCAGTTGCTGTTTTACTGATCTGAAGCTCTCATGTAGGACTCCCTTCAGTCTGACATCCCTTCAGGATGGCAATCTTTTAGCTGTTTCGTGTATGTAAAATCCTACATTTTAATTTTTTTTCCATTTATTTTTATTAGTTGGAGGCTAATTACCTCACAATATTGTAGTGGTTTTTGTCATACATTGACATGAATCAGCCTTGGATTTACATGTATTCCCCATCCCGATCCCCCCTCCCACCTCCCTCTCCACCCGATTCCTCTGGGTCTTCCCAGTGCACCAGGCCGGAGGATTTGTCTCCTGCATCCAGCCTGGGCTGGTGATCTGTTTCACCCAAACTCCCCTAATATGAACTGTGTTTTCTTTTGTGCTGAGGAAAGCAGCAGTACTTTTTTTCTGATCTAAAACAAACCACTCAATTATACTCCAATTAAAAAATAAATGAATAATACAACAAACCACTAAACGTACAATGAAAAGAGGAATTCTCGCCTTGCCATCTTCTACAACACACTAGTGTTGCCTGATCTGTGGTTTTGCATTCCACTGTTTCAGTTACCTGTGTTCAACCATGGTTTGAATATATTCAATGGAAATTTTTAGAAATAAACAGTTCATAATTTTTAAGTTTTCCTGTGTACTAAGGTAATGAAATCTCACACCCTCGCACTCTGACCAATCCGAGATGCCCAGCCTTGGGCACAGTCGGTTCCTGCCTTCCAGCCATCTGGATGGTCATGGCTCAATGACCCAGGATATTCTGAAGCAAATAATCCTTCTTCTCACCTCTTGTCAGAAGGTCAGCAGTAGCCTAACCTTACATCACAATATGGTCATTCACCTGACTCCATCTCATCCCCTGGGCATTTTTTCATCTCACATAATCACAGGAATAAAGAGGAGTACTGTACAATATGATGTCTTGAGAGAAAGAGGGAGAGAGGCCATATCCACATAACTTTTATTACAGTATGTTATAATTGTTCTATTTTATTCTTAGTTACTGTTAATCTCTTACTGTGCATCTTTGATAAATTAAGCTCTATCATATGTATGTATATATAAGAAAAAACATAGTATATTTAGGGTTTGGTACTCTCTACAGTTTCAGGCATCTATTGGGGGTCTCAGAAGTCTGTGGATAAGGTAGGAGGGCTGCTCTGTAAATTAGATAACTTGGACATGTTACTGTGTGTGTATTTGTGTATTTGTGCATGCTTACGCATACCTGTTTTTCGTTCTTTAATGGAGATACTATAAGACCTACCTCACTGATGTGGATTCAGTGAGTCAATGTGAAGCCCTTACAATATTGCCTGGTAGTAGTAAGTGTAGAGTAAATGTAGGCTTCTCTTATGCATTATGTGCCAGTTGGAGTACTATAAAGTATTTAAAAGTGGTACTGTAGGCTCTTATTATTGAAACTGATTTGATAAATTAATAGTAGCCAATAGTACAAAATGAATCCCTTAAGTATAGAGCCTGCAATTTAAAAATGCACTTGGTCTAAAATGTAATTATTTTATTAAAAAAAACTCATCTCAATAGGAGATTCCAATGCCTAGTCTATTTCTAGATGGATACATGACCTCGGGCAAGTCACTTATATTTATAACATCCCAGGCATTCGAACCTGTATTTGAAGCTAGTAAATTTGAAATAATTATAATTAGAGAAATTGAAATCAGAAATCACACAGCTAATTGGTGATGAAATTTGAACTCCCTGTGCAGTGTTATTCAATTTTACTGCATTAATGCAGTCAGCAAATATTTATTAGCAACCATGCTAAGCCAGTCAATCAATGTCAACATCTATAAACCAAGATTGGGTAGGCACCTTATGTGATGGACTTTCAGACTCTCAAATCTTCTTTCTCTGTGAAACAAAATTAAGAGTCATTCTAACCACTTAATTGGTTCATTACATGTTTCAGAAGTGTGAATTAAACTTGGAGACAATTTTCTTAAGGCATGGAGAATTCAGAAGCCCTAGCATCTACTGGCTTGGGGGAAAGAAGGCAGTTTTTGTGAGTTCCAGAGTTTTCGGCTGAAGAGCTGGAATAATACATAAGTAGGCTATGATATATAAAAGAGCCAGTGTGACTTGGTTCTACAAATTATAACTTCTCACTGTTTCTACTCCTGGAAGCTGGTGGGTGTATAGAAAGATTAATACCAAGTTTGTGAGGTTGGGTATGTAAAGTAGTCACTCTTTAGATGTCAAAAGTTTCTCTCTCTAAACTACTTTGTAACATTGTCACTACTTTTCTTTCTTTACAATAGCAAAATGTAGTGCTGTATGAGATCCAGTCCTCAAATTTTGCTAGAGGAAATGGAGAGACGGAAGTCTACATAGCTGGCTGTTTGCAGCACTGGAAGTATATCCCACTTCTTTTGAACTCTTTCCTGAGTTGGTGTGAGTGATACGGCATACCTACTTTTTCATACATTGCTATTTGCTTTAACACGGATCACCTTGAAACAAATATCACTATATTGTTTTATATTTTTGAGTATGTGATATCTTGGATTTAATATTTTTATGTCTTACTTGAGAATTGATGCCTTTATCACTCTGAAATGTCCACATTAATCCCTAGTAACAATTCGACTTAAATTGGCTCTGCTTAATATTAATATAACTGCAGAAGTTGAGATTTACATGGTATAAGTTCACCCTTTCAGTTTTAATCTTTCCATTTCCTAATGTTTTAGAGGATTCCTCTAAATAATACATATGGTGAGGTTGTAAAAAGATCTTTCATTACAATACTGTATTTTTAACTTTAAAAATTAGTCTAATTATATCTAATGTGATTACCAATAAATTGGATCCATAACTACCACACAATTTGCTTTCTCTTAGACCCTCATGTTTTAAGTTCTTTTGTCTCTTCTTTCTTACATACATTTGGGATATGTAACATTTCTAACATTCTATTTTTCTCTTTATTAATTTGCTCTTTATACTTACAGATACCATTGTGCACTATTGAATATATTAGTTTATCCTAAATATTACTTCCTGCCTGACAGACTTATTCTAGTCTAGTTTAAATTATGACTTTTACAAAATTCTTGACTGTGTTGGGACCTGTTGTTGCTCAGTCAGTAAGTCATGTCTGACTCTTTGTGACCTCATGGATTGCAGCACGCCAGGCTCCTCTGCCCTCCCCTATTTCCCAGAGTTTGCTCAAATTTCGTGTCCATTGAGTCAGTAATGCTACCTAACCATCTCATCCTCTGTCACCATCTTCTTCTTTTGCCTTCAAGTTTTCCCAGGGTCTTTTCCAGTAAGTCAGCTCTTCACATCAGGTGGCCAAAGTTTGGGAGCTTTGGAGCTCCAGCTTCAGCACCAGGGCTTACAATGAATATTCAGGGTTGATTTCCTTCAGGATTGACTGCTTTGATCTTGCAGTCCAAGAGACTCTTAAGATTCTTCTCCAGTGCCACAATTCAAAAAAATAAATTCTTTGGGGCTTCGTTATGGCCCAACCCTCATATCTGTACATGACTACTGGCAAAACCAGAGCTTTGACTATTTAGACCTTTATCAGGAAAGTAATATCTCTGCTTTTTAATACACTGCCTAAGTTTGTCATAGCTTTACTTCCAAGGAACAAGCATCTTTTAATTTCATGGCTTCAATCACCATCCGCTGTGATTTGGGAACCCAGGAAAATAAAATCTTTCATTGCTTCCACTTCTCCCCCTGCTACGTGCCATGAAGTGATATCAGATGCCAGGATCTTAGTTTTTTGAATGGTGAGTTTGAAGCTAGCTTTTTCACTCTCAGTTTTCACACTCATCAAGAGAATTTTTAGTTCCTCTTCACTTTCTGCCATTAGGTGGTATCATCTGCATATTTGAGGCTGATGATGTTTCTCCCCACAATTTTGATTTTAGCTTGTGATTACATCCAGCCTGGCATTTTGCGTGATGTACTCTGCATACAAGTTAAATAAGCAGAGCGCTATTGTACTCCTTTCCCAGGGAAAAATTTAACTATTTTAGCTATTTAACTAGTCCTACCCTTTGTGTTTTCATTGTTATGAATTTTAGTTCTTGTTTTTGTTAAATGCCACATGACAGTTTTATTACTGCTTTATTACTCTTTAGACAGACAGTTCTCTGGTCTGGTAGGGATTACAGTTGCCCTTTTCCCTCATAAAAATATCCTACAGTCCTGGGACTCCCCTGGTGGTCCAATAGTTATGACTTTGCCTCCTAGTGCAGGAGGTGTGGGTTCGATCCCTGGTTCGGAGGCTCTGCTCCCACATGTCTCAGCCAAAAGACCAGAACTTAAAACAGAAACAATACTGTAACAACTTCAATAAAGACTTTAAAAATGGTCCACATAAAAAAGTAGTCCCTTTTTCTGCCTTGCATATAGGGTTATCGTTTACCATCTTTCTAAATTCCATATATATGCATTAGTATACTGAATTGTTTTTCTTTCTGGCTTACTTCACTCTGTATAATGGATTCCAGTTTCACAGATGTATAGAACAGACTTTTTTGGACTCTATGGGAGAAGGCGAGGGTGGGATGATCTGAGAGAACAGCACCGAAACAAGTATATTATCAAGTGTGAAACAGATCACCAGCCCAGGTTGGATGCATGAGACAAGTGCTCAGGGCTGGTGCACTGGGAAGACCCAGAGTGATGGGATGGGGAGGGAGGTGGGAGGGGAGTTCAGGATGGGGAGCACATGTAAATCCATGGCTGATTCATGTCAATGTATGGCAAAAACCACTACAATATTGTAAAGTAATTAGCCTCCAACTAATAAAAATAATTGGGGAAAAAAAAGTAGTCTATAGTCCTGGCACTATTATTTGATATGTTCTTCTTTTTCCAACTTAAATGAAAAGCTTAGATTATTGATTTTATATGTATTTCTTCCTTCCTAATCTTTAAAGTTTAGCTGTAACTCCCAAATACTTTTATTTGGGAGTTTAAAATTATAAATCCTAATTATCATTCTTTTAACATATTTATATTTTACCTTTTGATTTTTCTTAGACTAATAGGTTCTTCTGAGGTGTCTTTATTTTTTTCTGCTAGATAGCTTAATGTCATTATTTCTACTATCATTTTGTCAGTGAGCATGTTCCATATGATTTCAGTCCTCTGAAGTATATTGAGACATGTGTTACAGAATGGTGTATAGTCTGTCTTAGGGAACATGTCTGTGCAGTAGGAAAAAAGTACATTTTTTGATGGTTGGATATAGTTTTTTATAAATGTCAATCATGTCAAGTTAATTGACTGTGGTTTTCAAATATCCTATATATTTGTTGTTATTGTTTTCCTTGACTTGTTCCATCAGTCACTGAGAGGAGTATTAAAATCCTCAACCTCACTTATTGCTTTGTCTATTTTTGAATTCTGTCAGATTTACTTAATGCATTAAAGCTCTGTTCTGCAAAGAAATAAGCATTTTGAAGTTCATCTTGATAAACTGATGCTTTTGTCATTGCAAAACGTCCTTCTTTATTTCTTTACTCTGAAGTCTACCTTAATTATAGTCAAATCATTTTCTTGTTCTTGGTGTTTATGTCCTTTATCTCATTTTTTAAAAAAATATTTTTATTTAAAATTAAAATTATATCTATATGGAATTTAGACATAATTCTAAAAGTAGAATTATAACATGTCACACAATGGCTGATGTGTCTCTATGATTCCTTCATCTTTTAAAGCACTTTATTTGAGATAGGTAGTATCTTTAAAGTATTTATCATGAACAATGTATCACTGAATTTTCCTTTTTTAAATATCCGCTTTGATAATCCCTCTTATCATTGCAGTGTTTAGTCCATTTATGGAAAACTTTCTTGCCTTTAAATTTCCTGTAATCATTTCAAAATCCAACTATCTAAGGTAGACTAGAGACATGTATTTACTTAGGCAGAAAAAGGTCCCCTGAAGACAGGTGAGCTGCTAAGGCAGGGCCAATAGAGAGGCAGGTAGGCCAGCTTCTCTTTTGCAGGCAGAGGGATAGCCTTCTTGTAAGATGTGCATGAGTTGACAAATAATATCTACCCCTGTAGAAACCCATGCCAGCTGCTGCTGAGGAGGGCTGGTTGTCTAAATGTCTCCTGCACAACTGTGGAGAATGATTCTTAAAGCTCCTACCACAAAACTTGAGCAAGGCTTAGCGATTGAGAGGTATGTGATTGTCTTAGTGATAAAAAGATACTATCTTAGTGATAAAAAGGTAGGTAACCCAGGACTTAGTTATACCTCTGTTACAAGTTAAAACACATTAAACAGAATATGGCTCCACAATGGGGCTTTCAGCTTCCCAGTTCCCCAGAGTTGGTGTCAAGGTTCAAGTAGAATACAACTACCGTTATACTTTCTGAAATTCTGTATAAACTATAATATTCTGTCAGTGTTAATGGAACTTGAAGTGCCCTCTCAAAACAATTGTAGCAATGTTATGTGTAAAATATATTAAATACACTATGCAAACTTGTATTTTTCATTACATTTCTTTTCTTTTCTTTTTTTTTTTTGCCTAGGGATGAACTTAAAAATAAGTTTGTTTCTTAATTAAGATGCTATGCGTGAAGCTCCTGAATAATTTAAGACAATTGTTCTTTTAAACGGTTGTTAATTATACCCTCCTGGCACAGTTATTGTATTATTACTACATTTAGGAAAAATATGCTGTGCTATTTGGTCTCAAAAATATTTCTGACATTTTAATGAACACACCACTTAGTTATATTTTATGGAGCTTTCCAGTGAACCACAAAGGATTAAAAAATGTCATTCAAGGGTTGTGGATAATTAAACTGACTGCATATAAGATGCTTCATATGGAAATGAAAATTATGTGTGAATTTTGTTAAGCTGGAAATGTGCTTTACTAAATGACTTTAGATTTGTTAATTTTAAGTACAAGGTGAAGAGAATCAAGGGGATACCTTGTTCTCACCTCAATTTGTTCCATTTGCATAAGCTATTTTATCTTTCAGTAGCCATTTTGATTTTTCATTCTGGCCCTTGAATAAATTAAGCACCATTTTAAATAAATAAATGTCAACTTTGAGGTACTATTAAATATATTCATTATAACACACCTGATGGGAAATTGGTGGAAATCAGTCTCAGAAAAACTCATAGATCAGGGTTCCAGTCAGATGTTCATAGAAATAAATTTTAGATAGATATGGTTTTCAGAGGAGAAAAAGAATGCTTGTCAGTTCCAAAATAATGATTTTACTTGCTGTTCTGCACAGTTGACCTTCCTCTACAGGGTCATAGTTCTCTGAGTACCTCTGCTACAATGATAACTTCCTACATCTACAAATTTGATTATTTTTCTATTTCCATGGATTATTAAAATTTTCTATTGCAGCAGATATCCCTGTAGTGAAGTTTCTGAGGGATCTCTGCTTGTTATTTTCCATTTCAACCGTGTGCATTTTACATTTACTATTAAAGACTTGAATAATGACACACTCTCCAAGTGGCTGTTTGATTGTAATAAAACTCTCTGGAGAATTCTGTGAGCTTTCACATCTGGTTGAAAACTCCAATGAGACCATCTCTAATGAAGAATCCCTGGAACAGGAAATTACAGATTATCTGTTTTTCAGAACACATGATAAGCTAGTGGATGCCCACATTTTTTGTTTTTTGTTTGTTTGTTTGTTTGCTTTTTTCAGATAAACAATCAACTTCTCAATTCAGTAAGTATTTCCAAACGAATTGTTGCTTTATCGATGTTAATTGATCAAGTATTTCCGTTACATTAGCTATTTCTGTCTCAAAAACATCATGACATAAAAACTGTTTCAAAATGTACAGTACTAACATGATCATGTATGCCTTTACTTAAAGCATGAAATTTTTCTATTCTAGCAGATATCCCTTTAGTCAAGTTCATATTGACTACAAGTTCATTATTTCATAATTCAAATATTAACATATTTTATCAAACTTATACTGCTTTTTTCTATTTGAGAAAATAAAATTCTTAATATTTACTAAATTTTATCAAAGTAGTTAATTAAAATGAAAAAATTTTTAATACAGTTCCATAAAAGCAATATTTTCTAGCTATTGCTTTTGATGAGATTAGCACTCTAAATCTGTGGAAAAGACAATGACAAATATGTGTTTTGCAGTCATACCTAGAATGTGTTTATAAAGGGTTATACACTATTGCACATAAATTATGCACCCACTCCAGTATTTTATCTGTAAAATTTCACACACAGCAGAGCCTGGCAGGGTAGTCCGTGGGGTCGCAAAAAATCGGACACGACTGAGCACACAGACATATTGTTGAAAAAGAGATTATTTCTTACTTCAGTTCAGTTCAGTTCAGTTCCGTCACTCAGTCGTGTCCGACTCTTTGTGACCCCATGGACTGCAGCATGCCAGGCCCCCCTATCCATCACCAACTCCTGGAGTTTAATCAAACTCATGTTCATTGAGTTGGTGATGCCATCCAACCATCTCATCCTTGGTCGTCCCCTTCTCCTCCTGCCCTCAATCTTTCCCAGCATCAGGGTCTTTTCAAAAGAGTCAGCTCTTTGCATCAGGTGGCCAAAGTATTGGAGTTTCCTAAATTTCAAGTTGGGCTAACAGAGTATTTTCTTCTAAGTCGGAACCTTTTTCCAGGGAAGTCACTAAAATATCATCATTAAATTCAAATTCTTTACCAGTTCTTGATTTGAACACTGTTCTTAGAAACTTAAGAGTGAGAAACACTTTGCATTTGCCCTTCACAGGCTAGGAAACACTCCAGTAAACATCCCAAAATGTCAGTGACTTTACGGAAGACACATTTACTCCATCTCACCATACACGTCTTGCCTGGGTCAGCAAGACCTCTGGGCAGGCTGATGCAGAATCTGCATGGCAACTGAACTATGTGCTTTAGTCTCGTTTCTCACCGCTGTGGAAGAAGAGGCCTCACGGGAAAGTAAAGCCTGGAAATTTTACCTCCTCTGGCAAGAATTGGTATGGGTCACTTTTGTTCATATTTCATTGACCGGAACTAGTGACATGAGTGTGCTTAACTGAAAGGGTGCCAGGAAATGTGTGTGTGACTTTGGGCAGGATAAAATATTTGGTACATGTCACTGACCCTGCCATCATTGACACCCTGGCTGTCACAATGTAGGAACAAAAATGCAAGTCCCCCAGGCAAAAGTCATACATTTGAAAATAGAAACTGAAAACTTGAGAACAGATGACTTTTCTCCTACAGAATACCCAATACTTATCTCACAGAAACAATCTGAAAATTTAATAAAATAGGAAAAAAATCATTTTACTTATAGAAATGACATATCAATTTGTTGTTTTCATTTATTCAAAATTTCATTTATTGCAACTTCCTGATAAAATATGCTCTTCATTTTTCTTACCTCCTTCCTTTCTTCTCTCTTTTGGAGAATTACATGGACAGAGGAGCCTGGTGGTCTACAGTCCATGAGGTCGCAAAGAGTCGGACACAACTGAGTAACTAACACTTTTATTTTCTCTTTCTTTCTTTCTCCATGATGTGGATTTTACAGAGCCTTTTAGATTTGAAATAGACTGAAATTAAACTAAAATTTACACATAATAAATATGTATGGAAGGTTGAAAAGCCGATTATATACAAACAACATGCAAAGAAGAGTACAAGAAAGGCAGATTTTGACTCATGTGAATTAGTTTTCTTTTCTTTTTTTTTCTTTTGTGAATACTGTAACACAATACCACATTCCTGGTGGCTAAAAACAACAGAAGCTTATCCTCTCACAGTTCTGGAGACTGGATGTTTCCTTTAGAGGCACTAAGAGGGAGTCCCACTCTGTCTATTGCAGCCCCTGGTGAAAAAGGGAAGTGGAAGTGAAAGTTGCTCAGTTATGTCCCCATGTGAAAGTCACTCAGTTGTGTCATTCTTTGTGATCCCATGGACTATACAGTCCATGGAATTTTCCAGGACAGAATACTGGAGTGGGTAGCATTTCCCTCTCCAAGGGATCTCCCCAACCCAGGGATCCAACCCAGATCTCCCACATTGCAGGTGGATTGTTTCCCAATTGAGCCACAATGGAAGCCCAAGAATGCTGGAGTGGGTAGCCTATCCTTTCTCCAGCAGATCTTCCCGACCCAGGAATCAAACCGGGGTCTCCTGCATTGCAGGTGGATTCTTTACCAGCTGCCTGCCAGCATTTCTTAGTTTCACTCAGCCTTCAAGTCCAGCACCTTATGTGTCAAATAAACATGTGTCAAATGTGGCAAATCTCCCTCTGCCTTGCTCTTTCAAGCACAGTTGCTATGGCACTTAGAGTCCACCAAGATCACCCAAGATAATCTTCCCATCTCAGGATTTAAAACTTAATCACATCTGAAATGATGCTTTTCATAAATTATTGATCGATTGGGCTGCACTGACTCTTAGCTACAGTATGTGAGGTCTAGTTTTCTGACTAGGGATAAAACCCAGGACCCCTGGTTTGGGAGCTTGTATTCTTGCCCACTGGGCCACTGGGGAAGTCCCTGAAATGATATTTTTGAACATAAGGTAATGTTCACAAGTTCCACTTATGAGGACCTGATAGCTTTGGGAGTCATTATTTAGCTTACTGCATCAAGGGAAAAGTTTCTTCAATTTGTCCTGTAAACCTAAAGAAATCTGGATAGACAGAAGGTGATTCAAAATGAGGACATCTTTAAATTAAATAATCTAGGAAGCATGAAAGCCCAGCTGGCCTTATGCCTGGGGACCCTGCAGCTTTCTTTGCAGTATCAGTTCAGGGTTATTGAGAAATCTTTCTGATTGAAGGTAAATATTAATGCCTTCCTAAGCTTATTACTTTCCCAGATTCACTCCAGGTGGAAAGGGAGCACAAGAAGAATACCAGTAAATGGAAAATACTGTAAGTAACTGATGAAAACGGTGAAGATGGTATTACTTTATTTTTTATTTCTACCATGATGAGTGGTTTCATCTGTCTTCCAGACAAAAAGGAAAGAGAGAGATTTGGAAGTCATGGCATTACTGAAGCATCATGGGTTTTTAGTAGAAACTTTCAAAGGGGGCACACTTATTATTCTTAATCTACCAGAGCTACAAAAGAGTGTTTTATGTTCATGTTGAGAGAAGGAACCAGCAAGGCATGGCCTCTTGACCCTACAACTTTATGCTCTATATATTCTCTCATTGGAAGAACTGATGCTGAAGCTGAAACTCCAATACTTTGGCCACCGGATATGAAGAGCTGACTCATTGGAAAAGACCCTGTTGCTGGGAAAGATTGAAAGCTGGAGGACAAGGGGATGACAGAGGATGAGATGGTTGGATGGCATCACTGATGCGACAGAGATGAGTTTGAGCAAGCTCCGGAAGTTGGTGATGGACAGGGAAGCCTGGCGTGCTGCAGTCCATGGGGTCGCAAAGAGGGGTTAAACCCAACTGAGTGACTGAACTGAACTGATACTCTCCCATGCAATCTCTTATGGTGTTGGAGTGGACTCTTGAGACTCCTTTGGACTGCAAGGAGATCCAACCAGTCCATCCTAAAGGAGATCAGTCCTGGGTGTTCATTGGAAGGACTGATGCTGAAGCTGAAACTCCAGTACTTTGGCCACATCACGTGAAGAGCTGACTCATTTGAAAAGACCCTGATGCTAGGAAAGATTGAAGGCAGGAAAAGGGGATGACAGAGGATGAGATGGTTGGATGGCATCACCGACTCAATGGACATGAATTTGGGTGGACTACAGGAGTTGGTGATGGGCAGGAAGGTCTGGTGTGCTGCGGTCCATGGGGTCACAAAGAGTCAGAAATGACTGAGCGACTGAACTAAAAGAGAGTAAAAACTCCATGTATGTAAATTTCATTCAAATTATGACTTAGATGAAAATAAAGCAGAGACAGGGAAGGTGAGTGGAGAGTAAGAAAAAGATGTGGTGACTGGTGGCATATGTGTTACACTTGTATCAGACCATGCTGCTCTCTGACCCCAGTTTGCAGCAGACAAGACTGCCTGATTCATGGATGACATGCCTCCAGACACTGTTGGATGGATTCGCCACCAAAGAAAGTATGGCTATTAACAACAAATTCTGCAACTCTATGAGTAAGATCCCATGCTATCTCTTCATTTGTATATGAATGAGCTGTTCTAAATGTTGCTGTCTCTTTTCTGTCTTCATTATATCTTTTGGCCAAACAGAAAGCATACGTTCCCACTATCTCTGCTCCTTGCCACTTTGGAATCTTGGCGCAGCCTAGTCTAATACATCTACAGCATGTGCTATTCAGTGAATTAATTTGTTGATTGAATCTTTTATTTCAAGTGGTAGAAACCCCACTATCATAAAAACTTAGGTAAATTGGAAAATTCAAAGGCTAAAACTAGAGTATCATACATGCTCACTGTTACCCTGGGGTATGTGCTTCTAGGGAGACACATCCCAGGATCGCTTTACTTCTCACCCCGGCTTCTCTTTCTTGTGTGTGTGCGTCTGTCTCTCTGTTCAGTCGTGTCTGACTCTTTGCAACCCCATGGACTGTAGCCCATCAGGCTCCTCTGTCCATGGGATTCTCAGGGCAAGAATGCTGGAGTGGGTGCCATTTGCTACTCCGGGGGATCTTTCTGACCCAGGGCTCAAACTCATGTGTCTCCTGCATTGGCAGGTGGATCCTGGGAAGCCCCTACTTCTCTCTTATTCCAGATTGTCTTCTCTTCTTTGAGAAGGTACATAAAGCCGTTATGTGTCATGGACTTAGAACCACCAGGAAGGAAAGGATTTGTACACATCAGCTTGAGAAAACCCACAAAAGACATCCATGTGTCAGTTTGGGTGAGGTATTGCTCCAGGTGGAGCTAGTGGTAAAGAACCCATCTGCTAATGCAGGAGATGGAAGAGATGCAGGTTCAATCCCTGTGTCGGGAAGATCCCCTGGAGGAGGGCATGGCAACACACACCAGTATGCTTGCCTGGAGAATCCCATGGACAGAGGTGCCTGGTGGGCTACAGTCCATGGAGTCACAAACAGTTGATAGGAGTAAAGTGACTTAGCATGTAAGCTGCCCAGGGAACTCCCAACTGGCTCCAGGACAGAGTCATATGGGGAAAGCACCCTTTCTACTGGGTCACCCTTTGTACAGGATCCTTCCTAGAAGATGGGGGAGTCTTGTTAGAAAGGTAATGCTCCATTTTATATATACCTCCATTTTTATTACCAACCACTATAAAAATACCTCCTCAATAGCTGACCATTCAGACATATCCCTGCCATTCCCATATTACATAATATCAACCCTTCCTCATTTCCAGGTCCTCCAATCAGGCCTTACTCTGCATTTGAATTTGTGTTTTCCTTGTCTGGAATGACCACCCTTCTTCAAGCTCCCCTAACAGAGAAAAGTTTGACTTAAACCTCAGGTCTTGGCTTCACTGTCCTTTCCCCCAGAAATCATCCCTGCTGGCCACTTCAAACCATGCACTGTGCTGTCTAAGTTGTTCCCCAGCACCTCTGCTCCCCCATCACGTTCTCTTTAACTGTCTCCCAACTCGAGTGTATGTGGTTTCAGGGCAACGGCTGTGTTTTGTTGCCAGGTAATACAGTCCCAGCATCATCCAGATGCTTAACAAAATATTAACTCACTTCCTAAAAAATGCTTCCTTGTTATGTACCTTGTACCCTTGTATCCTTGTACCCCACTCTTCACATTTCCAAAACAGAGATATGCATCGAACCTACTAATAGGGTCATTATGTGAGCAAAGCAAGAAAATACACACAAAACACGGCCAGTACCTGAGCCAATAACCATGGGTAAAAGGACAGTCTTGGTCATGTTTTGAGAATATTTCATGGCCCATATGTTCTTAGCTGCCCAGTTGTGTCCAACTCTTTGGAAAAAAAACAAAAACCCTTTGGACAGCAGCCTGCCAGGCTCGTCTGTCCATGTGGTTTTTCAGGCAAGAACACTAAAATGGGTTGCATTGCCTTCTTCAGGGGATCTTCCCAACCCAGGGATCAAACCCACATCTCCTGTGTCTCCTGCATTGCAGGCAGATCTTTTCCTGCTGAGCCATTGGGAAAACCCTTAAAATATGGAAAATGCATAATAGTACTATTACTGTGCATTGATGAGAGAAGTAAATAGTGGTCCAGGTTATTCTGAATTTTATAACTTATGTAAGTTATTTTATTCATCATCAGGTTATGTATATATGTTTGAAAAATAATGTTATATTTATTTGGTATTTAAATTATGCTCAGTGTACTTTTGGGTTTTAGGGCCATATGAATATCTTCTTGAATATG
The DNA here is from genome assembly GCF_023699985.2 of Odocoileus virginianus. Lineage (NCBI taxonomy): Eukaryota > Metazoa > Chordata > Mammalia > Artiodactyla > Cervidae > Odocoileus > Odocoileus virginianus. The sequence continues at coordinate 60,228,201 of NC_069684.1, forward strand.
AATACATTCAGGAGATTACAATACAGTGTAGTTTATTATACCACATCATTAGTCTTGGACTAGTCTTTTCTACCTCCCCCAATACTTGATTCATGTAGTCATTTATTTATGGAGAAAACATTTATTGAGTACATCTTATGTACAGGGCACCCAGCTAGGTGATAGTCTCATTTATATTAACTCTGGATCCCAATTCTAGTTACAATTACGTTGCACCCAGCTCACTTCCATAGCATAGGATATTTCAGGAAGGTTAACTCACCCTTCAACAAACCTATAGATAAATCCTCTTATTTGCTATATTACGGAAATTGTCATATCATTCAGTTCAGACCACATTGCAAAATTGTGAATCTGATACCACAGTAAAGGAAATTCAACAAATAAGCTTAAATAATACTGCAGGAGTAAAAAAAAGCTCTTTTACGAGCTAGGTAAAAGAACATTGTATATCTGATACACAGACTTTTCAGATAGCTTGATTCTGGTATGTCTGGTGCAACAAGACAGAAGATTGATATGATTTTCCTCTGTAAAATGATAGTCCACAAGAAATAAATTTTCATGGATCATATTCATACTTGAGCAAAATTTTCCTCATCTCCTCAAACTGCTGCTCATTGAACTCCAGGCTATAAAGGGATTTTCATCTGCTTTATCTTCTTGGCTTTTCCTGCTGTTTTTAATTAAAGTTTAAAGAATTAAATGAACCAGGGATGCTGGGGTTACACCACAATGAGAAAAGATCAGCCACCAAATCCACTGAGGTGTAATGGGTCACAGGCTGATTCTGAAATTATCATTCATGATGCTTTTTTTTTTTTCTTTTTCCCCCCAGTCTAATGACTAAGCATTAATGTTCTTAAAAACCAGACAGATTATGGAGATCAGAGTTACAGGTCAGTTTCACAGAGTAATACTATCTTGGAAAAGACGTGCTTTTAGAATACTTTAAAAAAGTATTTTGAGGCTGATTTATGCATCATCTCTCTCAATTTTGGCTGTCAATGAATAATACAATTTTCAGTTTCTCACAATGGCAGTTTGGGAAATTTAAATGGATGTTCATACTTATAAAACTAAAATCTATGAAAATAATGTAGGGCTGAATATGGTTTTTGGCATTTTTGAATATTTAGTTCAGTAAAAGTACAGTACAAATCCTGGTGGACAGTGCTTACTGCAGGTAGGAGTGATCAGATGGCAACAGAGCAGGAATATCTGTGGCCAGCAGGGAGAGCCACAGGGCCCTGACCACCTAGACCCCCATGCCTGGGACTTGCAGATCATGGCTTCTGCTTTTAAAACCTGGCCCCCTTTTTATTTTTATTTTTTTCTTTTTTTTAATTTATTTTTATTTGTTGGAGGCTAATTACTTTACAGTATTGAAGTGGGTTTTGTCATACATTGACATGAATCAGCCATGGATTTACATGTATTCCCCATCCCGGTTCCCCCTCCCACCTCCCTTTCCACCCGATTCCTCTGGGTCTTCCCAGTGCACCAGGCCCAAGCACTTGTCTCATGCATCCAACCTGGGCTGGTGATCTGTTTCACCCTAGATAATATACATGTTTCGATGCTGTTCTCTTGAAACATCCCACCCTTGCCTTCTCCCACAGAGTCCAAAAGTCTGTTCTATACATCTGTGTCTCTTTTTCTGTATTGCATATAGGGTTATCGTTACCATCTTTCTAAATTCCATATATATGTGTTAGTATACTGTAATGGTCTTTATCTTTCTGGCTTACTTTGCTCTGTATAATGGGCTCCAGTTTCATCCATCTCATTAGAACTGATTCAAATGAATTCTTTTTAACTGCTGAGTAATATTCCATGGTGTATATGTACCACAGCTTCCTTATCCATTCGTCTGCTGATGGACATCTAGGTTGCTTCCATGTCCTGGCTATTATAAACAGTGCTGCGATGAACATTGGGGTGCACGTGTCTCTTTCAGATCTGGTTTTCTCGGTGTGTATGCCCAGGAGTGGGATTGCTGGGTCATATCCTGGCCCCCTTTTTAAACTGAAGCATAGTTGCTGTATAATATCATGTAAGTTACAAGTACATAACATGTGATTCACAATTTTAAAAGTCATACTCCACTTATGGTTATTATAAAATATTGGCTGTATCCCCCATGTTGTACAGTTTGTCACTGTAGTTTATTTTATACCTAATAGTTTGCACCTCTTAATCCCCTCCCCCATATTGGTCACCCCTAGCTTGTCCTCTGTATCTGTGAGACTACTTCTTTTTTGTTATATTCACTGATTTGTTGTATTTTGATTCCACATATAAGTGATATGATGGAGTATTTGTCTTTCTCCATCCAACTTATTTCACTTAGCATAACGCCCTCCAAGTCCGTGCACGCTGTTGCAAATGGTGCTTTGTCCCCTTATGGATTTGCACCCACAGACTGACTCTGCATGTACCCAGGCTGAGATGGGGTGGTGGGGAAATGTCCCTGGAGATGGGCTCCAGGATGCTGCAGAAACACAAGTGCAAGAGCAGAAGTCTGCCCCTGCTAGCCACAGGCTGTGCATCACCCCCACCACCCGTCCTGTGCCTGGATGGTGACCGCACTGTGTAATGCCAGAGCAGGTATTAGGAGGGCCCCAGGGGAGGCAGGGGAGGATGGGAGAAGGAGAGGAGGTGGCAGGGACTGATCAAAATAAACGCTGCCACTGATTTTTATCCCTCCATCCTCAAAGCTAATCCTTGGCTGTTCCCAGACCCAGCAGCACTGAGGACCCAGCACCCAGGACCACTTGCTTGTCCTCAGAGACTAAGGACAGGCTTTCCATTGCTTGCCCCAGCCCCCCAGCCCTGCTTTCATCTTCAAAATACAAGTCCCTTCTTTCTGGGCCTCAGTCTCCCTAGATGCAGAGGAAGTGACTGGGCTCCTCAACCCTGGCATCGAGTTCAGCTGTGGCTGTGACCTTCCCCTCTGCCTGTTCCCTTTGGCTGCTTGGTGATGCTCTGTTCCAACTATTTTTTATTTCCATGATTCCCGCAAGTGAATTAGCTGGAGTTTCCAGATCTCTTTGGAAACCTGCTGCTCCAGGCTTCTCTGAGCCCTTCAGTCTCAATCTTCACTCTGCTATGCACCCCTCAACACCCCAGCCCGACTCCTTATAGCTGGTGTAGTTTTGCAGCGTGAAGAATGGAGTCTAGAGAACCTCCATGACTTGAAGACAGTCTTCTTTGCTGGGAAGTCACCCCTCTGCCCTTCCCTGGAGACCCATGGCACCTTGTTTGGTCCCTACATCTCACTTCAACTTACACTGGATGCAGATTGCTGACATCCAAGTCTTCTGACTCCTCTGCCAGAGGGGTCTTTCCACGAGGGCAGGCCTGGGTCTCCTCCTCTGTGTGTCCTGACTCAAAGCAAGATGAGATGAGAAATAACCACTCCAGTGGTCCTGATTCTGCTCTGAACAATTTCTCCAATGATGATTTCTATAAATCTGGAGAGGCCATGTCTTGCTCAGCACCCCAAACTGAGGAGGATCTGAGCAGGAATTCAGGATTCCTCAAGCCACTGTGAGCTTCCAGACTTGAAGAAATGATGTTAAAAAAGAAATAATTAGTGAAGCCTGAAGCCGTTAGGGAAAGAAGCACTTTCCTCCATTCATTCCCATTATGTATTTAGAGATGTGTTGCTAAATGTGTAACTATGTAGCAACTAAACATTAATATATATGTAAAGATGTGTATGTGTCAAGGATGTATTACTATAGGACTGTCTCAGCCTATTGCAGCTGCTATAACAAAACACCATACACTGGCTAGATAATAAACAGCATCAATTTATATCCCACAGTTCTGGAGGCTAGAAGTCCAAGATCATGCTCCAGAACATTCAGGTTCTGATCTGGGCCGTTTTCCAGGCTGCATACCCCTGACATTTTACCTCTTCACAAGGCAGAGAACAGAACGACTGAAGCAATCTTTCTCCTTACTTGGAAGAGCAGGAATCCCATCCATGAGTGCTCTGCCCTATGATGTCATCAACTTACCTCCCAAAGGCCCCACCTTCTAATACCATCCCACTAGGAGTTCAGTTCAGTCTCTCAGTCCTGTATGACTCTTTGCTACCCCATGAACTGCAGCACATCAGGCCTCCTGTCCATCACCAACTCCCGGAGCCTACCTAAACTCATGTCCACTGAGTCGGTGCTGCCATCCAACCATCTCATCCTCCATCATCCCCTTCTCCTCCCGCCCTCAATCTTTCCCAGCATCAGGGTTTTTTCAAATGGGTCAGCTCTTCACATCAGGTAACCAGAATATTGGAGTTTCAGCTTCAACATCAGTCCTTCCAATGAACACCCAGGACTGATCTTCTTTAGGATGGACTGGTTGGATCTCCTTGCAGTCCACAGGACTCTCCAGAGTCTTCTACAACACCACAGTTCAAAATTATCAATTATTTGGTGCTCAGCTTTCTTTATAGTCCAACTCTCACATCCATACTTGACTACCGAAAAACCATAGCCTTGATTATACGGAGCTTTGTTGACAAAGTAGTGTCTCTGCTTTTTAATATGCTGTCTAGGTTGGTCTTAACTTTCCTTCTAAGGAGTAAGTGTATTTTAATTTCATGGCTGCAATCACCATCTGCAGTGATTTTGGAGCCCCCCAAAATAAAATCTGACACTGTTTTCACTGTTTATCCATCTATTTGTCATAAAGTAATGAGGCCAGATACCATGATCTTAGTTTTCTGAATGTTGAGCTTTAAGCCAACTTTTTCACTCTCTTCTTTCACTTTCATCAAGAGGTTCTTTAGTTCTTCACTTTCTGCCATAAGGGTGGTGTCATCTGCATATCTGAGGTTATTGATATTTCTCCCAGCAGTCTTGATCCCAGCTGTGCTTCCTCCAGTCCAGCATTTCTCATGATGTACTCTGCATATAAGTTAAATAAGCAGGGTGACAATATACAGCCTTTATGTCCTCCTTTTCTTATCTGGAACCAGTCTGTTGGTCCATGTCCAGTTCTAACTGTTGCCTCCTGACCTGCATACATGTTTCTCAAGAGGCAGGTCAGGTGGTCTGGTATTCCCATCTCTTTCAGAATTTTCCACAGTTTATTGTGATCTACACAGTCAAAGGCTTTGGCATAGTCAATAAAGCAGAAATCGTGTTTTACTGGAATTCTCTTGCTTTTTCAATGATCCAGCAGATGTTGACAATTTGATCTCTGGTTCCTCTGCCTTTTCTAAAACCAGCTTGAACATCTGGAAGTTCACGGTTCATGTATTGATGAAGCCTGGCTTTGAGAATTTTGAGCATTACTTTACTAGCGTGTGAGATGAGTGTAATTGTGCGGTAGTTTGACCATTCTTTGGTATTTCCTTTTTTTGGGATTGGAGTTCAGCATATGAATTTAGGAGAACACAATCCATTATAAGAGCTTCCCTGGTGGCTCAGATCGTAAGGCGTCTACCTGCAATGTGGGAGAACTGGGTTCAATCCCTGGGTTGGGAAGATTCCCTGGGGAAGGAAATGGCAACCCACTCCAGTACTCTTGCCTGGAAAATTCAAGAACATGAAGATAACATTCTTGTATTAGTGTGTGTAGGGATTCTATCTCCTAGTTTTGTTTGTTGTTGTTCACTTGTTAAGTCGCGTCTGACTCTTTGCAACCCCACGGACCACAGTATGCCAGGCTCCCTGGTCCTTCACTGTCTCTTGGCGTTTGCTCATATTCATGTCTATTGAGTTGGTGATGCTCTCTAACCATCTCATCCTCTGTCACCCCCTGTCCCTTCTGCTCTCAACTTTCCCAGCATCAATCTTTTCCAATGAATCAACTCTTCTCATCAGGTGGCTGAAGTATTGGAGCTTCAGCATCAGTCCTTCCAATGAACATTCAGGGTTGATTTCCTATAGGATTGACTTGTTTGATCCCCTTATGGTCCAGGAGACTCCCAAGAGTCTTCTCCAGCACCACAGTTCAAAAGCATCAATTCTTCAGTGCTCAGCATTTTTTATGATTCAACTCTCACAGTTTATCTCCTAGTAAAAAATACCTTCTGAATCTTTGATTTTTCTCTATCTCCTACATTTTCCTGTAAAAGGTGTAATAAAATATGTAAAGTTTTGAAAAGTTACAGCTTTACAAGCTGATGGTGACACTTTCATTTTAGGCGCATTGTTTTCTGTACTCCTGTGTGCCTTTCTTCCTGCAATAGTAATGCACAGAATGTTATTATGTTCTGAAGTTCAAGTAAATTTTTTGAAACAAAAAGAAAAAAATATAATCAATTTTAATAGATGTCTAATCCATCACTTGGTGATTTCATGAACAGTTTATGAAATGTTAAAATCTATTTTTATTTACTGAATACTCTTTAGTTGAGCAGGCATTTTATTGAGCAGGCACTGATTTAATCACAAAGATTATATTCAATTTAATTAACATATCTAAATCTGGTATATTTTCTTAGGCTTCAGGACTTCTTGCTTTTGGGGCATGATAGTTTCAATTTATTTATTTATTTATTTATTTTTAGGAATCAGAATAATGTCCTGTTTGTGTAGTAACTTATAAATGTAGACCATGTCTGCTTATGTTTCATCAATTAAAAGAAAAATACTCTGAGTTAGGAAGGTAATTTATTATTGTTCCAATTCCCAACATTAGGAAATAGAATCACTTAACCATGCCAATAGTTGGCTTGCACCCATTTGCCCTCATCTCTGGCCACCAACTATTCCAGAACAGCAGGAAAACTTCTGTTTGCATTTTTCTATGCCATTCAATTACAATGGCATAGAAAATATGCAGACCCTTATAGACCAAGTTGTCATCAGTGGTTGTATCTGGGAAGTTATTTTGGAGATGAGATGGAAAGGCAAGTGTTATTTCTATTTTTATTTGACCCATACTCTAATGTCTGCATCTTTTCAACAGGCATATGCTCCTTATAGGAAAGAAAAATGGGTTCCTCTACAATGTCCCATGGCCGAGACCACTGTGCTATCAGTCATAAAAGTCGCTTTTCCATATATTCTTGGTCATTGATGGTGCTATGTACATATGGTCATATACATGTTTCAGTGCTGTTCTCTCAAATCATCCCACCCCTGCTTTCTCCCACTGAGTCCAAAAGTCTGTTCCCTACATCTGTGTCTCCTTTTCTGCACTGCACGTAGGATCATCAGTACCATCTTTCTAAATTCCATATACATGTGTTAGTAAACAGTATTTCTCTTTCTCTTTCTGACTTACTTCACTCTGTATGATAGGCTCCAGTTCATCCACCTCATTAGAACTGACTCAAATGCATTGCTTTTTGTAGCTGATTAATATTCCATTGTATATGTGTACCACAACTTCCAAATCCATTCACCTGGCAATGGAGAACTAGGTTGCTTCCACATCCTAACTATTGTAAATAGGCTACAGTGAATATTGGGGTACACGTGTCTCTTTCAGTTCTGGTTTCCTCAGGATGTATATCCAGCAGTGGGATTGCTGGGTCGTATGGCAGTTCTATTTCCGGTTTTTTAAGGAATCTCCACACTGTTCTCCATAGTGGCTGTACCATTTTGCATTCCCACCAACAGTGGGTCCCTTTTCTCCACACCCTCTCCAGCATTTATTGTTTGCAGAGTTTCTGATGATGGCCTTTCTGACCGGTGTGAGACAATACCTCATTGTGGTTTTGATTTGCGTTTCTCTAATAATGAGTGAAGTTGAGCATCTTTTCATGTGTTTATGAGCCATCTGTGTCTTATTTTGAGAATGTCTGTTTAGGTCTTTTGCCCATTTTTTGAGTGGGTTCTTCATTTTTCTGTTATTGAGCTGTATGAGCTGCTTGTATATTTTGGAAATTAAATCTCTGTCAGTTGTTTCATTGGCTATCATTATCTCTATTCTTATCCTTAGCCTTCTGAGGGCTGTCTTATCATGTAATATCTATCAGATTTTAAACAAATAGAATATATTCAAAAAAATTCTCATTCCCTTAAAGCTACTTATTTCTGTAATGTAGTATAAATGCTCATGCATTTTGAAACTTTAAATTTCATGCAACTGCTTTAATCAAAAGCACATGCATGTGTTTTAATAGGTGCAAGTAGGATGAATCAGGATGTGAGTTTTGTGGGTTTTGTCTTCTTCCTCTCATTGTTTTCCTCCACCTCACATATCCACCTCTTCTCTGCATCATATAGACAAAGCATTGAATTGTAGAATCTTAGATCCAGTAGTACTCTTGTTGTCATCTATCCACTAGTCATGTCTGACTCTTTTGCAACCCCATGGACTATAGCATGTCAGGCTCCTCTGTCCATGGGATTTTCCAGGCAAGAATACTGGAGTGGGTTGCCATTTTCTTCTCCAGGAGATGTCCCCAACCCAGGGATCAAACCCAAGTCTTTTGCATTTATAGACAGATTCTTAACCACTGAGCCCCCAGGGGCTACCCAAATTATTTATTTATTAGGCTGAACCAGGTCTTAGTTGCAGCACTTGAATCCTTAGTTGTGCATGTGGGATGTAGTTCCCTGACCAGGGATTGAACCCAGGCCCCTGCATGGGGAGTGCGGAGTCTTAGCCACTGGGCCACTGTGGAAGTCATGTGAAAATGTTAGTCTCTCAATTGTGTCTTACTCTTTGCAATTCCATGCACTGTAGCCCGCCAGGCTCCTCTGTCCATGGAATTCTCTAGGTAAGAATACAGGAGTGGGTAGACATTTCCTTCTCCAGGGATCTTCCCGAGCCATGGTTCGAACCCTGGTCTCCTGAATTTAAGTCATATTCTTTGCCATCTGATCCACCAGAGAAATCTGAAGGGCCCTTAGAGGCCTAATTTTCTCATTTTTCACAAAGAGGAGACAGGGTTAGACAAGGTTAGTGCCTTGGATGACATGTGGCAATTTCAATACTAATTTTCATAACCTTCTTTCTCTCTCTTCACCCAGAACTGAAGGTAGTCCCTTTGGTGTTGACAAAGAAAGCAAGAGTTGAAACTGTCACATATTTTTCAAATAAGGCAACCTAAACACAAATCATGTTTTGAGCAAGCTGCATTCACGATTCACATGTAGCTTTTAAAAAATTAAATGTATTCATTTTTAAATTGAAGGATAATTGCTTTATCATATTGTGTTGGTTTCTGCCAGACATCAACATAAATCAGTCATAGGTGTACCTATGTCCCCCCCATGAGCCCCTCTCCCATACCCCTCCCTAGCCCATCCCTCTAAGTTGTTACAGAGCCCTATTTTGAGTTCCCTGAGTCATACGGCAAATTCCCATTAGTTATCTATTTTACATATGGTAATATATGTTTCCATGTTACTCTCACCAGACATCCCACCCTCTCCAGCCCGCCCCCCACCCAAAGTGTCCATAAGTCTGTTCTCTATGTCTATGTCTCCATTGCTTCCCTGCAAGTACAATGTTCATTGCAGCACTGTTTACAAGAGCTAGGCCATGGAAACAAGCTAGACATCCCTCATCAGATGATTGGATAAAGAACCTGTGGTACATACGTGCAAGGGAATTTTACATGCATAGCTTTTCAATTTACTAAATGTTTCAGTTTTCTTACATGTGCTGCTTTTAACTGAAATACTCTCTATTTCACTCATCTGTGCATGTTTGTATGTGCAGGTGTGAACATATACATATTTGTGTCTTTAACTTCATTTCAGGGAGTTCAATCAAATTCTTTTTTAAATTAATTTATTTATTTTAATTGGAGGCTTATTACTTTACAGTATTGTAGTGGTTTGCCATACATTGACATGAATCAGCCATGGGTATACATGTGTCCCCATCCCGAACCCCCTCCCATGTCCCTCCCCATCCCATCCCTCTGGGTTGTCCAGTGCACCGGCTTTGAGTGCCCTGTTTCATGCATCGAACTTGGACTGGCCATCTATTTTACATATGATAATACACATGTTTCAATGTTATTCTCTCAAATCATCCCACCCTCCCCTTCTCCCACAGAGTCCAAAAGTCTGTTCCTTATATCTGTGTCTCTTTGCTGTCTTGCATATAGGGTCATCATTACCATCTTGATAAATTCCATATATATGCATTAATATAATGTATTGGTGTTTTTCTTTCTGACTTACTTCACTCTGTATAATAGGCTCCAGTTTCACCCTCATTAAAACTGATTCAAATGCATTCTTTTTAATAGCTGAGTAGCTGTGCAGGCACAGGAAGGCCGAGAGGAGCTACTCCATGTTCAAGGTCAGGAGGGGCAGCCGTGAGGAGATACCCCTCGTCCAAGGTAAGAGAAACCCAAGTAAGATGGTAGGTGTTGCAAGAGGGCATCAGAGGGCAGACACACTAAAACCATAATCACAGAAAACCAGCCAATCTGATCACAGGACCACAGGCTTGTCTAACTCAATGAAACTAAGCCATGCTGTGTGGGGCCACCCAAGATGGATGGGTCTTGGTGCAGAGGTCCACAGAATGTGTTCCACTGGAGAAGGGAATGGCAAACCACTTCAGCATTCTTGCCTTGAGAACCCCATGAACAGTATGAAAAGGCAAAATGATAGGACACTGAAAGAGGAACTCCCCAGGTCGGTAGGTACCCAATATGCTACTGGAGATCAGTGGAGAAATAACTCCAGAAAGAATGAAGGGATGGAGCCAAAGCAAAAACAAAACCCAGCTGTGGATGTGACTGATGATAGAAGAAAGGTCTGATGCCGTAAAGAGCAATATTGCATAGGAACCTGGAATGTTAGGTCCATGAATCAAGGCAAATTGGAAGTGGTCAAACAGGAGATGGCAAGAGTGTATGACAACATTCTAGGAATCAGTGAACTATAATGGACTGGAATGGGTGAATTTAACTCAGATGACCATTATATCTACTACTGTGGGCAGGAATCCCTTAGAAGAAATGGAGTAGCCATCATAGTCAACAAAAGAGTCAGAATTGCAGTACTTGGATGCAATCTCAAAAATGACAGAATGATCTCTGTTTGTTTCCAAGGCAAACCATTCAATATCATCGAAAAAGCAAGAGAGTTCCAGAAAAACATCTATTTCTGATTTATTGACTATGCCAAAGTCTTTGACTGTGTGGATCACAATAAACTGGAAAATTTTGAAAGAGATGGGAATACCAGACTACCTGACCCACCTCTTGAGAAACCTGTATGCAGGTCAGGAAGCAACAGTTAGAACTGGACATGGAAAAACAGAATGGTTCCAAATAGGAAAAGGAGGATGTCAAGGCTGTATATTGTCACCCTGCTTATTTAACTTATATGCAGAGTACATCATGAGAAATGCTGGGCTGGAAGAAGCACAAGCTGGAATCAAGATTGCCAGGAGAAATATCAATAACCTCAGATATGCAGATGACACCACCCTTATGGCAGAAAGTGAAGAGGAACTAAAAAGCCTCCTGATGAAAGTGAAAGAGGAGAGTGAAAAAGTTGGCTTAAAGCTCAACATTCAGAAAACTAAGATCATGGCATCTGGTCCCATCACTTCATGGGAAATAGAAGGGGAAACAGTGGAAACAGTGTCAGACTTTATTTTTTTGGGTTCCAAAATCACTGCAGATGGTGATTGCAGCCATGAAATTCAAAGACACTTACTCCTTGGAAGGAAAGTTATGACCAACCTAGATAGCATATTAAAAAGCAGAGACATTACTTTGCCAACAAAGGTCCATCTGGTCAAGGCTATGGTGTTTCCAGTGGTCATGTATGGTTGTGAGAGTTGGACTGTGAAGAAAGCTGAGCACTGAAGAATTGATGCTTTTGAACTGTGGTGTTGGAGAAGGCTCCTGAGAGTCCCTTGGACTGCAGGAGATCCAACCAGTCCATCCTAAAGGAGATCAGTCCTGGGTGTTCATTGGAAGGACTGATGCTGAAGCTGAAACTCCAATACTTTGGCCACCTGATGTGAAGAGTTGACTCATTGGAAAAGACCCTGATGCTGGGAGGGATTGGGGGCAGGAGGAGAAGGGGACGACAGAATATCAGATGGCTGGATGGCATCACCGACTCAATGGACATGACTTTGGGTAGACTCTGGGAGTTGGTGATGGACAGGGAGGCCTGGAGTGCTGCAATTCATGGGGTCGGACACGACTGAGAGATTGAAGTGAACTGAATATTCCATTGTGTATATGTACCACAGCTTTCTTATCCATTCATCTGCTGATGGGCATCTAGGTTGCTTCCGTGTCCTGGCTATCGTAAACAGTGCTGCGATGAACATTGCGGTACACGTATCTTTCAATTCTGGTTTCCTTGGTGTGTATGCCCAGCAGTGGGATTGCTGGGTTGAATGGCAGTTCTATTTCCAGGTTTTTAAGGAATCTCCACACTGTTCTCCATAGAGGCTATACTAGTTTGCATTCCCACCAACAGTGTAAGAGGGTTCCCTTTTCTCCACACCCTCTCCAGCATTTATTGTTTGTAGACTTTTGGATAGCAGCCATTCTGACTGGCATGAGATGGTACCTCATTGTGGTTTTGATTTGCATTTCTCTGATAATGAGTGATGTTGAGCATCTTTTCATGTGTTTGTTAGCCATCTGTGTGTCTTCTTTGGAGAAATGTTTGTTTAGTTCCTTGGCTCATTTTTTGATTGGGTAATTTATTTTTCTGCTATTGAGCTGCATGAGCTGCTTGTATATATTTGAGATTAATTCTTTGTCAGTTGCTTCATTTTCTATTATTTTCTCCCATTCTGAAGTCTGGTTTTTCACCTTGCTTATAGTTTCCTTCATTGCGCGAAAGCTTTTAAATTTAATTAGGTCCCATTTGTTTATTTTTGCTTTTATTTCCATTACTCTGGGAGGTGGATCATAGAGGATCATTCTGTGATTTATGTCAGAGAGTGTTTTGCCTATGTTTTCCTCTAGGAGTTTTATAGTTTCTGGTCTTACATTTAGAAGTGAACTGCTAGATATCAAAGCTAGAAAGAGAAATTGGGCATGACTGACTCTTTTTGTCCAGCTATGTACTGACAGATGTCATCTTATTATACTTTGCTTTAGTGAGCTTCAAAATATTGTGCTTTTTTTTTTTTTTTTTACAAATTCAGAGTTTGTAGCAACCCTGTTTTTTCAGATGATAGCATTTAAAAAAAATGTATTGGAGGATAGTTGATTTACTGTGTTGTGTTAGTTTCAAGTGTATAGCAAAAAGAATCAGTTATGCATGTACATGTATCACCTCTTTTTATATTCTTTCCCCATATAGATCTTTACAGCATATTGAGTATAGCTCCCAGTGCTGTAAATTAGGTTTTTATTAGTTATCTATTGTGTATATCACAAGTGATCAATCATGTGTGCTCCATCATATCTGACTCTTTGTGACTATATGGACTGTAGCCTGCCAGGCTTCTCTATCCATAGGAGTTCCTGGGCAAGAATATTGAAGTGGGTTGACATTTCCGACTCCACAGAATCTTCCCAACCCAGGGATCGAATCTGTGTCTATTCTGTCTCCTGCATTGGCAGGCAGATTCTTTACCACTGAGCTACCCGATGTGTATGTGTCAATCCCAATCTCCCCACTTATTCCTCCGCTTTTCCCCAGTAGATGGTTAGCATTTTCTGACAATAAATTATTTTTTAATCTAAATATGTACATCATTTTAAACAAATTGCTATAGCACCCTTAATAGACCATAGTATAGTATAAACAGGCTTCTCTGGTGGCTTGGATGGTAAAGAATCTGCCTGCAATGTGGGAGACTAGGGTATGATCCCTGGGTTGGGAAGATCCTCTGGTGGAGGGCATGGCAACTCACTCCAGTATTCTTGCCTGGAGACTTTCCATGGACAGAGGAGCCTGGCGGGCTATGGTCCATGGGGTTGCAAAGAGTGGGACACGACTGAGTGACTAAGCGCAGCACACAGTATAAACATAACTTTTATACATACTGAGAAAACAAATATTTTGTGTGACTCACTTTGTTGGGATATTTGATTCCTTGTAGTGGCCTGGAACTATGCCCACAAAATCTCTGAGGTATGCCACAGCTTGATGTTAGACACATACATGTGATAATTTAATATGCCTGTTTAAAACTGTGGGAGAGGTATATTTAGATTGCAGTGAGAGTACCCAACTCCATCTGATGTATTCTTTGATGGTTTTCAGTTTACAACCTGTTAAAAGAAATAATGTCATACATATGTTGGTCTCTTGATGGATGAGATCAGCGATGTAGAAAAGAAAGGAAAAAAGAAATTGTGTCAGTGCAGACCACATAGTTTGATGTTTGTGGAGAGCTGCATGGAATCCTGTATCTGTAGAGTGTGAAGTTTAATTCTGAAAGTTGTGGTGGTGGGGGGTAATACAGTTAAAGAACAAGGCAGCAAAGAGGACATGAAGAGCCATAGACCCTGGACCTTACTTCTCAAGCTGTGGCAACACCGGAAGTATGTTGAGCCAGTAAAGATGGTCAGTGTTTCATTCTCCATCCTGTAGTCAGAAGTTTGGAGAATGAGTTTAAGGACAGCAGACTGGGAATCAATGAAGATTTTGCCTCATTCCAAGAAATAGGCAGTAGGCAAGTGGACTGCCCTTGTTTTACTGAGAATGGAGAGGGGGAAGGATTGATAGATATTTGAAATCAACAGGATTTGCTGTTTAGCCAACTAGAGAGTGATAAGGCTGTCAGGTTTCTTCATTTTTTAAAAAACTAACTTATAGTTAATTTAGAATGCTGTGTTAGTTTCAAGTGTACAGCCAAGTTCAGTTGTACACACACACGCACACACACATACATACACACACACACACACACACAGCTATAAGCCTGCAGTCATTTGAACCAACTTCACAAGTCCGTCCCTAGTGATCCTTCCCTCCCAAATAAATGCCTTTACTGATTACAATTAGATCATGATTACACACGTGCTGTAAATATTCTCTCATTTGATACTGATAGTTCTCCTCAAATTATTTTAAATTGTTATATTTTTAATTGCCCACTAGCCTTAATATGTATTGTATGTCTATGAAAATGCCAAGTTCTTAAATCCCTAGATTGAAATGATAGGATCTGGTAAAGGAAACCCATTTCTGTCACCAACAGTAAAATAAACTTAGGGTTGAATTTTTTGATCAGCCTTACACCCATGTCTTGAGTTGTGATTAGTGAATCAGGATAGTGATGATGATGATCATTAATGTTACCTTTTCAAACACAGAATATATTTTTAAGTTGTATAACACTTAATGACATTAACTGGGTTGAATGGTTGAAATGTTTACTTAGTTAGATTCATATGTCCTCAGTTCAGCTCAGTTCAGTTCAGTCGCTCAGTCATATCTGACTCTTTGCGACCCCATGAACTGCAGCATGCCAGGCCTCCCTGTCTATCACCAACTCCTGGAGTTCACGCAAACTCATGCCCATCGAGTCGGTGATGCCATTCAACCATCTTATTACCTGTTGTCCCCTTCTCTTCCTACCCCCAATCCCTCCCAGCATCAGGGTCTTTTCCAATGAGTCAACTCTTCACATCAGGTGGCCAAAGTACTAGAGTTTCAGCGTCAGTCCTTCCAATGAACACCCAGGACTTATCTCCTTCAGGATGGACTGGTTGGATCTCCTTGCAGTCCAAGGGACTCTCAATAGTCTTCTCCAACACCACAGTTCAAAAGCATCAATTCTTCGGTGCTCAGCTGTCCTCACAGTCCAACTCTCACATCCATACATGACCACTGGAAAAACCATATCCTTGACTAGATGGACCTTTGTTGGCAAAGTAATGTCTCTACTTTTTAATATGCTATCTAGGTTGGTCATAACTTTACTTCCAAGAAGTAAGCATCTTTGAATTTCATGGCTGCAGTCACCATCTGCAGTGATTTTGGCGCCCAAAAAATAAAGTCTGACACTGTTTCCACTGTCTCCCCATCTATTTCCCATGAAGTGATGGGACCAGATGCCATGATCTTAGTTTTCTGAATGTTGAGCTTTAAGCCAACTTTTTCACTCTCCTCTTTCACTTTCATCAAGAGGCTTTTTAGTTCATCTTCACTTTCTGCCATAAGGGTGGTGTCATCTGCATATCTGAGGTTATTATTTTCTCCGGCAATCTTGATTCCAGCTTGTACAGCTCATATGTCCTAAACACATAGTAAGTCAGCAAAAAGTAGATTTTTTTCCATAGCATACTTGGAGTATTTCTATCTCTGCTTTTGAAATATAAATGCATTATTTTCCTGTAAAAATACCATCCATGTACACCAGATTTTTTTGTTCATGATGTATTTCAAAGTTAGAGTCAAAATAACTTGAATTTAATTATAACTCTCAAATTGCACTAAATCATTAATTTGACATATGCTATTAGTTGATACATTATTCAGTATTTTTTCATTAGTAAGACATTTCATTACTATAAATTAGTACTAATTATAAAATAATTACTTAAGAAAAAGTGCTATCAACCAAAAGAATTAACAGTTCCTTACTAGTCACTGAGATATCATCTATTAAACACATAAAACATTAATTTATACTAGTTAAGAATGAGATTTCAATTTCAAACAATTACACTTTGCTTTTGGTGTGGGTTTAAACCTGATCAAAGTAATGACAATGTATTCTCACTATAAAGTTAGACCCTAGCCAATGATTTTTTTATCTGTCTACTTAATATTAAAATAAATTGACTCAGATCATGTACTAGTGGATGGAAGAAGCAGGCTATGGGCATAAGTTAAGAGTCAAAAGAACCAGTTCAGGAAACAAATCATCCCACATAGTATACACACCCTGAGAAATGGAAAAACCATAAAAATATGTCTCAGCCAGATGTAATGGCCTATGGTGGTCAGTGTTGGGTTCATGGCCTTAGAAGGAGAAGATTTCACCCTGAAACCAAAGACACAGTCTCCGTCACTCAGAGCTTTGTGTAAGAGAGATTTTATTAAAGTGAAAAGATAGAAGGTTCTGACATAGATATCAGCAGGGGGTAGAAAGAGTATCCACCCTAATTAGTTTGAGCAGGGCATTATACACTTTTCAGCTGGCTGCTGAAAATAGATAAAAAGCAACTGGCTGCTCAAGATTGTAAAAATTCCAACAGACCCTTTCCCAAGGTATACATCTTGAGGTAACTTTAGTACAAGATTAGCCAAAAGGAGCCAGTTCTAGTCAATGTGTCTAGGCAAGATATATTGTTGCTGAGAAAACAGGTTCTCAGGCAAAATTTGTTACAATTATAATTATTAATATCAGTTCAGTTCAGTTCAGTCACTCAGTCATATCTGACTCTTTGAGACCCCATAAATCGCAGCATGCCAGGCCTCCCTGTCCATCACCAACTCCCGGAGTCTACCCAAACCTATGCCCATCGAGTCGGTGATGCCATCCAGCCATCTCATCCTCTGTCGTCCCCTTCTCTTCCTGCCCCCAATTCCTCCCAGCATCAGGGTCTTTTCTAATGAGTCAACTGTTTACATCAGGTGGCCAAAGTACTGGAGCTTCAGCTTCAGCGTCAGTCCTTCCAATGAACACCCAGGACTTATCTCCTTCAGGATGGACTGGTTGGATCTCCTTGCAGTCCAAGGGACTCTCAATAGTCTTCTCCAACACCACAGTTCAAAAGCATCAATTCTTCGGTGCTCAGCTGTCCTCACAGTCCAACTCTCACATCCATACATGACCACTGGAAAAACCATAGCCTTGACCAGATAGACCTTTGTTGGCAAAGTAATGTCTCTACTTTTTAAAATGCTATCTAGGTTGGTCATAACTTTCCTTCCAAGGAGAAAGCATCTTTTAATTTCATGGCTGCAATCACCATCTGCAGTGATTTTTGAGCCCAAAAAAATAAAGTCTGACTGTTTCAACTTTCTCCCCATCTATTTCCCATGAAGTGATGGGACCAGATGCCATGATCTTAGTTTTCTGAATGTTGAGCTTTAAGCCAACTTTTTCACTCTCCTCTTTCACTTTCATCAAGAGGCTTTTTAGTTCCTCTTCACTTTCTGCCATAAGGGTGGTGTCATCTGCATATCTGAGGTTATTGATTATTAACATAGAGCCTAAGAAAAGCATACCCATGAGTAAGATATATTATTGTGCTGTGGAATCATTAGTTCCAAACCTATAAGAAAGGCCAGGTCTCAAGCAAGATACATTGCTGCAGTATCAGTACAGGGTGTAAAAGAAACATGTACTAAGGCAAAAGAATGTATAAAATAATGTTTGCCTCCTCCTCCTTTAAGGGCCTTGGACTGCCTATCAACTTGCACAAGCTTTACCTCTCTCAGATGGAACAGAAGAATTATTAACAAGACATTTGCAAAACAGCTCCATAACTCAAGGATTTACCCCAGCATGAAAGAATGAATGTGAGAAACACAGAAGAGTTGAAGAAAGAGCTTCCTTTCCAAGCAAATTTCCACCAATACTTTCTTCAAATATCCAAAGATGACCCAGACTACTGTGGATGGGTCCAACAGGAAGGCCAAAGTGCTGGTGGCAGGATCCACCTTCTGGACAATATGGTGGTTTTGTTGATTCAGACCTTGTTGGACCAAGTGGCAAGGGGTGTTGGAATACTAACTACCAAGATGAATGGCCAGAGAAGGAGTTCAGACAATCATTTGTAAAATGTGGCAACTGGTCTTTTCATCCATGTTTTTACCTTCTAAATTTTTCTACCTGTTTTAGCCTCCTGAACTTGATATTTATGTTTTAAAGTGTTAAAAGACTATATACATATATGAAAGTGAAGTGAAAGTGTTAGCTGCTCAGCCATGTCCAACTCTTTGCAACCCCATGGACTGTAGTCTGGCAGGCTCCTATGTCCATGGAATACTCCAGGCAAGAATATTGGAGTGGATTGTCATTTCTTCTTCCAGGGGATCTTCCTGACCGGGGATCAAACCTAGGTATCCTGTATTGCAGACAGATTATCATCTGAGCCACTAGGGAAGCCTCTGTGTGTGTGTGTGTGTGTGTGTGTGTGTGTGTGTGTGCAATGTATTTGGAAAATTACTAAATTGAGAGTATTGACTGTGAAAGAGGAGGCAAAAAATTTACTTTGTCATGAGAAGGAAAAAATAGTTTGATACACTGTGTTTACCGTTTTGTTCCTCAACTTTATTATTTCTTCTAAGCTTCAACAGTTAGTAGTAAGATGAAAGTTGATGTAGGATATTTCCTTTCCATATTTCAAGTACCTTGTCCTTTAGAAACTAGCAGACTTAAAAACTGCATTTTTAAAAAGTTCCTACTGTGAATCATTTTCTGTGTTATCAGATATCCTGAGCATTTGCTTGAAAAGGCTATCTCTAATAAAAGTCTCCAATTACGATGCTTATAAAAGATTAGTTTGAGAATTTGGGCTGTGAAAGATATCTCAGATATATATTTTGAATGCATATTGTTTTCATTTAAGGAAAAAGAAAGTTATCTATTTTTAGGGTTACCAGTGGGCAAGAAAAACAGATATCCACTGAGGAGAAAATAATTCTGGAGGTTGAGAAGTTTGGGTATATGAAGTTGGATTGAATGTATCTTTACACCTATTTTCATGATTACCTTGCTTTCAAAGTAGCTAAAAGATTCTGATGTTTATTCTCACACAGTAGCATTTTGACAGGGCAGTATCAGTTTGTTACCTGGTGACAAGATTTTGAAAACTGCTAAAGGAGAAATGAGAAATAAAGCCAAGCAGATGAAGCTGCTGCTGCTGCTGCTCCTGCTGCTGCTAAGTCGCTTCAGTCGTGTCCGACTCTGTGCAACCCCACAGACAGCAGCCCACCAGGCTCCTCCATCCCTGGGATTCTCCAGGCATGAACACTGGAGTGGGTTGCCATTTCCTTCTCCAATGCATGAAAGTGAAAAGTGAAAGTGAAGTTGCTCAGTCATGCCCGACTCTTAGCGACCCCATGGACTGCAGCCCACCAGGCTCCTCCATCCATGGGATTTTCCAGGCAAGAGTACTGGAGGGGGTTGCCATTGCCTTCTCCTGTCCTAACCTACTCAATTCTATTCTTTCATTTAAAAGGGCTGGCTGGGGCCCACTGAATTCAAACTGAAGTCTGAAAAGTATGACCTACTCTCTTATCCTTGGCAAATGTTGACATTTTCATTACCTTTCTTGACCTCAAAAATATTTGCAGTTTTGAATCCCTAAATTAAAGAAGAAAAATTTGCTCTAAAATCTGGAGAGAACAGTTTTCAAAACTGGCCAGCTGACCAGAGTGAGAGTAATAATGCAGGGAGGAGCAGAATCTTAGATTCAGGAAGAGAATATCAATATTTTAAATATCACTATTTACAATTAAGCAGTATGATAGCCAGTGAAGATTTTCCTCTTGCTTTTAACTGCAGGAGTAGAAAACCAAAACACAAAGTACATTAAACAGTAAGGGTATAAACTAAAAGCATACTGGATTAAGCAATAAAGATATTTATTGTCTCCTATGTCTAGTAGTCCAGAAGTTGGGTGACTTTCTGCATGATGGTTTGACATATTAACAAGCAGCCAACTATTTTTTTCCCATCTTAGCATTTTACTCTTTTGCATACTTGATTAATCCCAAGGCTTGTTCTCCCTGCCAGATAACTGCCAGTAATAACAGCATGCTTTGTTGGTCACAGAACAAAAGGAAAAATCTATCCTCTAGGCATGGAGTACATGCTTCAAGGATATATTGACTGGGTTGATTTAGATCATTTGCTCACCATTGGACTAATAACAACCTTCAGGAGATTGCCATCAATTGATTGGCTTCAACTAATTCAGACATCCTCCTAGAAATCAGAATGAGTTCATCTTACCCGAGTCATAGACTTCCCTCATAGCTCAGTTGGTAAAGAATCTGCAGTGCAGGAGACTCCCAGTTCAATTCTTGGATTGGGAAGATCCGCTGAAGAAGGGATAGGCTACCCACTCCAATATTATTGGGCTTCCCTTGTGGCTCAGCCAGGAAAGAATCTGCTTGCAATGTGGGAGACCTGAGTTCGATTCCTGGGTTGGGAAGATCCTGTGGAAAAGAGAAAGGCTACCCACTCCAGTATTCTGGCCTGGAGAATTCCATGGACTGTACATTCCATGGGACTGCAAAGACTTTCACTTTCACACAGATGAGGAGTAGACTTTGAATCAAATCCAGGATTCTTTTAGAATGAGAAACAGTGGAGGTGGGGGCTAGATAGTAAGTTCTGGCAAGGCAGATCCATGTTTTTGTTTTTAGCACTTCTCACTTTGGGACCATCTTGTTTCATAGTTTCCACATTCTTCAAGGGCCTATAGCTGAAGAGTTCAACCCTCTTGGTGAAGTTCCCCTTTATCCTAGGATCTGGTATCCATACAATGCTTAATCATGTATCAGAGGAGAGGCAAGTTAGCTCTGTTTTATACCAAGTTTGCTTAATATTAAATATCTTTATTTGTATGACTTTTCTAACCATTTACTATACTCATCATTGTTTTACTACCAAGTCCTTCCCCTATTTTATTTTTCATTCCCTTGTATTTCAGTTTGTATGATGAAAATAATATATAATTCCTTATCATATTTAAGACTTTAGCCCTGTATTGTTTGAGTCAGTCTGATTACCTAGGGGTTTGAGTCTTCCCCTGATACCAAATTTTTTATTTGCATAAGACCATGTTTTCTGATGCAAGACATCTCCTTGCTTATTTGAACTTCTAAATATCTCCTGGCCCTTTTTTTCCAGTGCCATGGTTCTGGGTACATTGTTGATTTCTGCTGAGTTTATTTAATAATAACTGCTTTTCTTTGAATCTTCATACATCTTGCCGCAATTTCTAAGAACTACTATCTGATCCACTGGAATTCTTTTTATAATGTTTCAGATTTTCTCAAAAATTTATTGATGCTTTCTATATTTTTTAAATTGAAGTATAGTTGATTCGCAATGTTGTGTTAATTTCTGCTGTATAGCAAAATGAATCAGTTACACACACACACACACACATATATACATGTATATATATATATATATATGTATATATATATATATATATATATATAGTTGTTGTTGTCCTGTAGCATGCCAGGCTTCCCTGACCTTCACCATATTGCAGACCTTTCTCAGCCTCATGTCCATTGGGTGGGTGATGCCATCCAGCCATCTCATCCACTGGCATCCCCTTCTCCTCCTGCCTTCAATTATTCCCATCATCAGGGGCTTATCTAATGAGTCAGCTCTTTGTATCAAGTGGCCAAATTATTGGAGCTTCATCTTCAACATCAGTCCTTCCTATGAATATTTAGATTATTCACTCACCATTGGACTAATAACTAAGTTGATTTTCTTTGGGATTGACTGGTTTGATCTCCTTGCTATCCAGGGGACTCTCAAAAGTCTTGTCCAACATCACAATTCAAAAGCATCAATTCTTTGGTGCTCAGCCTTCTTTATGGTCCAGCTCTCACATCCATACATGACTGATGGAAAAAACCATAGCTTTGACTATATGGACTTTTGTCTGCAAAGTAGTGCCTCTGCTTTTGAATACACTGTCTAGGTTTGGCATAGTTTTTCTTCCAAGGAGCAAGCATCTTTTAATTTCATGGCTGCAGTCACCATCTGCAGTGATTTTGGAGCCCAGGACAATAAAGTCTGTCATTGTTTCCCTTGTTTTTCCCATCTATTTTCCATGAAGTAATGGGACTGGATGCTGTGATCTTAATTTTTTGAATGATGAATTTTAAGCCAGTTTTATTCACTTTCCTCTTTCACTCCCCTCAAGAGGCTTTTTAGTTCTTCTTTGTTTCTGCCACTAGAGTGGTAATATCTGTATATCTGAAGTTGTTGATATTTCTCCGAGCAATCTTGATTTCAGCTTGCATTTCATCCAGCCTGGAATTTTGCATGATGTACTCTGGATATAAATTAAATAAGCAGGGTGACAATATACAACCTTGACATACTCCTTTCCCAATTTTGTACAAGTTCCTTAATGGTATTTAAGAATCTTGAGACTGGGATTATAGTTCATTAATTTCTTTTACCCCACTCACTGCCACAGAATTTATCCTTGGGACTGAAAGACATTCAATCAATATATATTCAATGAATGCATGAAGCAATAAGTCTATTGAGCATCTAGCTTCATTTTGCTCTGCAAATATCTTTTGGTACCTGTAAGTCTCTTTCCACAGTTCCTAACATTCTTCACTGACTCTGGACAACTCTACTGTTGAGAGACCTGGATGGTGAAAAAAATAGATGCATTGTTTTGCTGGAGGAACCTGCATAATATTTAAATGGTGCTGATGTATCCAACCCTGCTACTCTTTATTGAAGAATATCCAATCCCGAAGTCATGACCCTGGGAGAAATGAACAAGTAGAACCCTGTTATTCACGGAATTACCACTTTCTAAAGTACAAGAAAATATTACTTCTGGGACTTCCCTTGTGGTCCAGTGCTTAAGACTCCATTCTTCCAATGCAGGGGACTTGGGTCCAAGTCTCTGGTTGGGGAGCTATTATCCCACAGGCTGTGTGGCATAACCAAAAAATAAAATTAAATTGAAAAAATAAAATACAATTATTTATTAATATGGATGTTGGAAAATATCCTTTAAAATATTATTTCTGAGATCAATTCTAGTCTGTACAATATTGAGATTGAGTACCTTCCTTAATTGAATGGATTGAGGGACTTCCTTCAAGGCTAATTGACATGCTAACATGATATAGAGCTTGAAACAGTTAAACAAACAAACAAAAAAAGATAGGACTACAGATGTTATCTGAACTCGATCCCAAATCATATGTTTTAGATTAAATCACAGAAATGTTTAACACATCTTCATTGTATACCTAAAATACATAGAGTGGGAGTGAGGAAAAAGTTTACAAATTTATGACCATTTTTAGGAATAGTATGTGAACTAAAACTACAAATTCATCTTCATGGAAGGATTTAAGTCTCTATGTGGACATTCAGGAAAGGGCTTGGAAAGATTCTGTTTACTTGTATACATATTCAGAGTACACTTTAGCATTATACTTTTCACTCAATGGGGATGTAAGTGGAATATCCTTTCTATAAATGTCTCTTGCTTGTATTATTTTGATTTCTAATAGAAGGTTAATTCCGTGACAGTAGACCTTTATGGGAGGAACAGCAAAGGAAAATAAATGACAAGATTGACAGAGAGATCCTCATTTGAATACGCAGTAGCACAAGCTGGAAAATTGTTGAAACCAAACAAAGTATGTTTAGAATTCATGCCTTTCATGGTCACATTTAGCTGATACTACCAAGACTGAAGAAAACATAAGTTAAAAAATGCATTTTAGGTCCTCTGCCCATTTTTTGATTGAGTTTTTTTTTTTAATTGAGCTGCATGAGCTATCATTTCTCCAAAGAAGACATACAGATGGCCAAAAGCTCATGAAAAGATGCTCAACATCACTAATTATTAGAGAAATGCAAATCAAAACTACAATGAGGGGTATCATCCACACTGGTTAGAATGGCCGTCATCAAAAAGTCTACAAGTAAATGCTGGAGAGGATGTGGAGAAAAGGGAACCTTCCTACACTGTTGCTAGAATGTAGCTTGGTATAGTGGCTATGGAGAACAGTGTGGAGATTCCTTATAAAACTAAACATAGAACTACCACATGACCCAGCAATCCCACTCCTGAGCACAAACTCAGTGAAAATCAAAACTGAAAAAAGAAACATGCACCCCAGTGTTCATTGCAATACTATTTACAATAGCAGGACATGGAAGCAACCTACATGTCCAGCAACAGAGTGATGAATAAAGAAGTGGTACATATATACAACGGAATACTATTTAGCCATAAAAGGAAAGAAATTGTGCTATTTGCAAAGATGTGGGTGGATCTACAGGCTGTCATATACAGTGAAATAAGTCAGAAAGAGACAAATACATATTGTATAATATTACTTGTATATGGAATGAGAGATACAGTACAGATGAACTTATTTGCAAAGCAGAAATAGGGACACAGATGTAGAGAACAAACATATGGATACCAAGTGCAGGAAAGAGGGTGGATGAATCGGGAGATTGGGGTTGCCATATATACACTGCTATGTGTTAAACAGATAACTAGTGGGAACCTAGTGAATAGCACAGGGTTCTCTGCTCAGTGCTCTCTGGAGACCTAAATGGGAAGGAAATCCAAAAAAGAGGGAATCTATGTATATGTATAGCTGATTCACTTTGCTGTACAATAGAAACTAACAGAGTATTATAAAGTAAATATACCCCAATAAAAATTAATTAAAACACATTTTACCTCTTAAAACAGTACTGGTTTGGGAGATTTAAATGCACCCTTCTCCATCTCAAAAGATCTGAATATAGGTAATATTTTCATTAAATCTTGGCAGATAATCAAATGCAACAAAATTTGTAACAACTAAATATTTTAAATAAGAGAATCTTAATTTCAAATGTTGTATCACCTCTAAGTATATTTATACCTATCAGTTCATAGTTCTGATTTATATTGGATTGGCCAAAATGTTCATTTGTATTTCCCATAAATTTTACAAACTTTATGGCCAACCCAATATTATTAAAACACATTCACTCTGCCAGTGATGACAATACTCACAAAGGCATGGACTTTATTTTTATAAGCATGATCTTGCTTTGGAATCTTCCCATTTAAAACAAAATTTTCTTCTATTCTCCTTCAACTACATTTCTCCACTAAGAATTAGAACTATTGCTAGCATTTGTTATAATAAGAAATGCCAAACTTCTAATTTTAAGTCAGTTCCAACCTGAATTTCATATTAGAATATCAAGTATTAAAGAAGTGATATATTGTGAAATTACCATTCTATGCATTCATAATTATGTTTTTTGCTTTTTTGTAGGTTCCAGCTTCAGAGAAAAAACTTTCATAATCCATCCTAATGAATTATCCCAAAACCAACAGTCTACATTGGAAACAAAGTAACTTTTAGGGAATGAAAACCTCAACTCGAGCAAATTTTTAATAAAATAAGGTATGATCAAAAAAACTGTCTTCCTTGCTAAATATAAATGCAAATGTTATAAATAATTTAAAATCAAATTAATTTATATATGTAACTAGAGATGGCATTTTATTTTACATTTACTTGTTCATGCAGTAAGGAACAATGTATATTGGAAATCAATATTGTTAGGAAAAAAGAAAAAAGTGCCCAGATTTTGTTAATTTTGCACCTTTAATCAAATCAAAAGGGAAAGTATAGAATTAGGAGAGACAGTACAAGCAGTTAAGGTTAGCATGTTGACTCTAAGTACCTTCAGAATTGTTTTCCAATACTAGCTGTGTCACTCTGAACTGTCAGAAAGTTGGAAACCTTGTAAACAGGTTGTTAGGCTAAAAAGAATTACTGTATCTAAAGTTCTTAGACATTTAAAGTATAAATATAGGTATTTTATTATTATTACCTACACAGTCTACAGAATAGCATCTATATGATAGGCGTATAGAATTAATCAGGCATACAGAATGAAAAAGCTACATTGAAAGGTTGTCAGTAACTTTGACTTTTGGCATTCAGCAGAAAGCTTTTCTGCAGAGGAGTTTCATGTGTTTAACTAAACTCTTGGAAAAGGAAAAAGGATATGAGCAAAGTAGAAATTAGTATATCCATTCATTATCCTGGTATAATATTTTATTTATTTTTCCTATAGATTTTTAAAATGTAATGCTCACATGCAATCTGTCTTATAGAAGGTGAAAGTTAGTATTATATTTCTTTTTTTTTCTTTCTTCATTTATTTTTATTAGCTGGAGGCTATTATATTTCTTGTTCTGTACTTTCTCTTTGGGTAGAAACCTCTTTAAGGGAAAAAATGACATACTAAATATTTTTGTTTTGTAATTATCTTAAAGTGTGTAGTAAAATATATACATATCAAAATATAATAAAATTTTAAAATTGTAATCCTGAATTTTAGAATGTCTTCAATATAGTATATTCTATATTACTATGAAATGGAAATCATTTTTAGTTATGTGACAAAAAAAATCTCATAATATCTAGCTTCTAAAATTATTTCTAAACCAGTTGGTTTTCCTTGAAAGGGAATAGTGAAGTATCCTAGGATAAAAAAGAAACTCTAACCTTTTAATCCTTGACTATTTGAGCCATTCTGACAAAACAAGAGACATTTTAAACTAGCCAAAAGAGAAAAACAAAGCAACAAGAACAACTAAAGCTTCTAATATCGGCTAAAGCAGAAGGTTCTAATTCATTGAAACTTATTTATTATATGCTTGAGAGAGTCTTTGAGCTGCAAGAAACTGGGTATTAATACATGGACAAGCACAAGACAGACAAGGCAGATGCTGCATTAACCAAACTCTCTGGAATTGGTGAGCAGCTGTGAAGTTTGCAATGGCCATTCTGGCACATAATAAAAGCAAGGACCAAAAATGATGCTACTCTATGTTAAAAAAAATATATGTGTATATACAAGAAAGTAAAGAATTTAAGGAGAAAAAAAAAACTAAATTGCATTGTAAGACCTGGCTAAAATCAAATTATAACCCCCTAACAATAGAGTAGTAGTCAATCATACTTTATGAGGATTAGGGTTTTCCCCAGGCAATAAACCCTAAATTCCCAGAGTCAATTGAAATGTAAATCACCTAGCCATCATTTTAAAATCTAATATATCTTCATTAATCTAAAACTATAGCTAGCCAATGCAGGGCCCATCTCAATCATAATTCAGAATTGTGCTGTTAATTCACCAATTACTTCTCAATTCTCATCTGTCAAGAAATTTAAGGCCCTGACAGCTCTAAAATTCTGTATGGTAGGCTGCATGCTGTACCTGAAAGAGAATCTGACAGAATCAGATTCTCTTGACATCATTATTTAATAGTAAAGTTTTGGTCAGGGGTAAACTTTTTCTAAACGTCCTGGCCCTCAATTCCCCCAACTCTATTGGAATATCTCTAGTTTTTATGTCCTTTGCCTTCCTCCCTTCCCTTTTGAACCCATACTTACCAATCTTTCATTTCTATCACTCCATTGAGACAACTCATGCCCAAATCATGAATAAACTCTATCATACTAAATCTGATGATCAGGGCACCATCCGTATTTCACTCCATTGCCAGGAACATTTCATGGAGTAAAATTCATTTAACTTGACTTCCTATAGTCCCACTCTCTTTCAGTAAAACTCATTTTATTGGCTATTCTTTCTCAGTCTCTATTTCAAATTATCTTCTTCATTTTAAAATAAACAATACAAAGAAACTTAAGGTGAATGTAAAAATATATGTTGCTTTATATTTCAAGAACATGCAAAGGATCTGAGTGTCTTATTGTTTGCAAATTAATTATTCAGTTCAGTTCAGTTCAGTTGCTCAGTCGTGTCCAAGTCTTTGCGACCACATGGATTGCAGCACATCAGGCCTCCCTGTCCATCACCAACTCTCAGAGCTTGCTGAAACACATGTCCATTGAGTTGGTGATGTCATCCAATCATCTCATCCTCTGTCATCCCTTTCTCTTCCCACCATCAATCTTTCCCAGCCTTAGGGTCTTTTCCAATGAGTCAGTTCTTCCCATCAGGTGGCCAAAGTATTGGAGTTTCAGCTCAGCATCAGTCCTTCCAATGAATATTCAGGACTGATTTCCTTTAGAATTCACTGGCTTGATCTCCTTGCAGTTCAAGGGACTTCCAAGAGTCTTCTCCAACACCACAGTTCAAAAGCATCAATTCTTTGGCACTCAGCTTTCTTTATAGTCCAACTCTCATATCCATACATGACTACTGGAAAAACCATAGCTTTGACTAGATGGACCTTTGTTGGCAAAGTAATGTCTCTGCTTTTTAATATGCAGTCTAGGTTTATCATAGCTTTTCCTCCAAGGAGCAAGCGTCTTTTGATTTCATGGCTACAGTCACCATCTACAGTGATTTTGGAGACCCCAAAAATAAAGTTTCTCACTGTTTCTATTGTTACCTAATCTATTTTCCATGAAGTGATGGGACTGGAAGCCACAATCTTAGTTTTGTGAATGTTGAGCTTTAAGCCAACTATTTCACTCTCCTCTTTCACTTTCATCAAGAGGCTCTTTAGTTCCTCTTCATTTTCTGCCATAAAAGTGGTGTCATCTGTGTATCTGAGGTTATTGATATTTCTCCTGGCCTTCTTGATTCCAGCTTAGGCTTCATTCAGCCTGGCATTTTGCATGACTTCCCTGGTGGGTCAGACAGTAAAAGCATCTGCCTACAACTCAGGAGACCCGGGTTTGATCCCTTGGTTGAGAAGATCCCCTGGAGAAGGAAATGGTAACCCACTCCAGTACTCTTGCCTTGAAAATCCCATGGACAGAGAAGCCTGGTAGGCTGCAGTCCATAGGGTTGCAAAGAGTTGGACACAACTGAGTGACTTCAATTTCACTTTCACTTTTACTCTGTGTATGTTAAATAAGCAAGATGACAACATACAGCCTTGACATACTCCTTTCCCAATTTGGAACTAGTCTGTTGTTCCATGTCCAGTTCTAACTGTTGCTTCTTGACATACAGATTTCTCAGGAGGCAGGTCAGGTGGTCTGACATGCCCATCTCTTTCAGAATTTTGCAGTTTATTGTGATCCACACAAAGGCTTTGGCATAGTCAATAAACCAGAAGTAGATGTTTTCCTGGAACTCTCTTGCTTTTTTGATGATCCAACAGATGTTGGCAGTTTGATCTCTGGTTCCTCTGACTTTTCTGAATCCAGCTTGAACATCTGGACATTCATGGTTCATGTACAGTTGAAGCCTGGCTTGGGAAATTTTGAGCATTACTTTGCTAGCATGTGAGATGTGTGCAATTGTGTGGTAGTTTGAACATTCCTTGGCATTGCCTTTCTTTGGGATTGAAACAAAAACTGACCTTTTCCAGCCTTGTGGCCACTGTGGAGTTTTCCAAACTTGCTGGCATGTTGAGTGCAGCACTTTCACAACATCATCTTTTAAGACTTTAAATAGTTCACCTGGAATTCCATCAGCTCCACTATCTTTGTTAATAGTAATTCTTCCGAAGCTCCACTTGACTTCACATTTCAGGATATCTGGCTCAAGGTGAGTGACCACACCACTGTGATTATCTGGGTCATTAAGTTCTTTTCCTGTATAGTTTTCTGTGTTTCTTGCCACCTCTTTTTTAAAATTAATTAATTTATTTTAATTGGAGTATAATTACTTTACAATATTGTGATGATTTTTGCCATACATCAACATGAATCAGCCACAGGTATACATGTGTCCCCTCCACTTTTTGTAGTTTATATGGAACTTTTTTGTATAGTTCTGTGTATTTTTGCCACCTCTTCTTAATGTCTTCTGCTTCTCTTAGGTTCTTACTGTTTCTGTCCTTTATCATGCCCATCCTTGCATGAAATGTTCCCTTGATATCCTCCAATTTTCTTGAAGAGATCTCTAGTCTTTCCCATTCTATTATTTTCCTCTATTTCATTTCATTGTTCATTTAAGACTTTCTTATTTCTCCTTGGCATTCTCTTGCCAGTATATATTTTGGCAGAAGAGGCAAGTATCCAGGGTAAGAGATAAAAGACAGTTTATTACTCACAGCAACAGCAGTAGCCAGAGTAACACTATTGTGTCAGTTAACCCAGCCCCTAATCCCCCAAGGCTGAAATGATGGGATCTTGTTGCTGCCTATGTGCACAGTGGACAGCATTGCAGGGAAGGAATCCTGAAATTTAATTAATCTTTGAGTGCTTAGTCATGTCCTACTCTTGGCGACCCCAGACTGTAGCCTACCAGGCTCCTCTCTCCCTGGGATTATCCCAACAAAAATATTGGGGTAAGTTGCCATTTTCTCCTCCAGGAGATCTTCCTGACCCAGGGAATGAACTTGCATTCCTTGCAGCTCCTGCATTGGGTGGTCGATTCTTTACCTCTGACCCATGGATACTAGGAAGGCCCAATCTTCTAAAGGAGGCTGTTGGCAAATCTGCTCACTGTTTTGTCTAAAGAAAGACATTATCTTTATTACTCTGTAATATTTTGAATAGGCACATATGCAAGCTTTGAGGGAGATATTCTTCTTATCATCCTGAAATGGAAGAAAATCTACTAGGGGCAGGAGAGAGAAAGAATCTTTGGGATGGGATACATCTCTATCTACTTTGATAGCTTACTTATACAAAGATGCTCGAAAATGCCATTTTGAGCAAACTGGTCATCAGTGCCTCTATATGCATTTGTCTACATATGCAGTTGTCTCCCAACACATAAACTTAATACCTTGTTAAATGATGAAACTGTTATCTGCTTACTCCTATTTGACTTTGTCATTAAAATCAATCACTTTTGATGAGTCTCTGATTGCATGTTGGACAATTCCATACTAATATGCACATTTTCTGCTTTGCAATTTTTCTTCTAAAGTAGTTAACAAAGAATGAAGCCTCTAGTGGATATTCAAACCCTGGAAAACACCAGTGGACATTATTAGGCAGATTTTGAATAATGTAACATTTGGATTGCCTAGCAAGTTTAACATTATATAAAATTACTTGCTGAAATTGCAGATTTACAGACATATTATTCTCACCAAATATATTAATTCTTGGAACACTACTCGTAGGGATCTCAAAAAGTACACTGCACACTTAAACTTATTAAAAATTGTTACTTGCAGCAGTGAATCATTGTTACATCAGACAGAACCACAAACTCACACATAAAACATGGTAACTGCCATAAACCTGTGAGAAGCACTCACCATGCTTCCAGTGCTTGCCATGGAGACTCCTTCTCACGTGCTTTTGACCCAGTTTATGCAAATTGTGGCTTTAAACCTCACACCCATGTGTTACTGTCTTCTGTCTCATCTCTCAATTGGATATTGGTGGATTTATTCATTTTATCTTTATGTTGACTGGAAAAATTTAATACCTAGAGAATTACAAATTTTTTTTCACATTTTTCCAGTTCCTCAACTGTTTTGTCTTAATTTTTTGTATTTGGGGAAAAACCATAAACTTCCTAAGGATTACTAACAAAGAAACCTGTACAGAAATGCTACCTGACACCAAAGCTGAGAAGTTTCTCTCTTACATTTTCGTCTAGAACTTGCATAGTATTGAGGCTTATAATTTACTTTTTTTTTATGCAACACATTTACTATTGTACAGTTTTGGTGGTCAAAGTCCAAAACAGGTCTCATTGAGCTAAAATCTAGGTGTTATTAGGATTTCATTCCTTTTTGGCTGTCTCTAGAGGAGAATCCATTTCTTACCCTTCTGGCTTCTGGAGGCTGCCCACCATCCTCGGTTCTTGGCTTCCTTCCATGATCAAAGGTGTCAGTGGCAAGTGGAGTCTTTCTCATGTTGCGTCCTTCTGCTGTGAACTCTTCTGCTTCCATCTGCCAATATAGGGAGGCTGGTGGTTGCACTGGTCTGACCCATATACTCCAAGATAATCCCTTTATTTTAAGGTCAGTAGACAATTAACTTGATTTTAAGTTAATAATTGGGCATTTCTGGTGGCTCAGACAGTAAAGAATCTGCCTGCAATGTAGGAGACCCGGGTTTGAACCCTGGGTCAGGAAGATGCCCTGGAGAAGGGAATTGCTATCCACTCTACTATTCTTGCCTGGAGAATTCCATGGACAGAGGAGACTGGTGGGCTACAGTCCATAGGTTCTCAAAGAGTGGGACCCAACTGAGTGACTGATACTTTTACTTTCAAGTTAATAATTGAGTTAAATTTTGTATGAAGCATGAGACAAAGGTTGATGTTCATTTCTTTCCATACAAATATCCAATATCTTAGTACCATCTATATATATACACACATATATAAAGTAAAACCTATGCAAATCTTACAAATAGCTGTGAAAAGAAGAGAAGCAAAAAGCAAAGGAGAAAAGGAAAAATATACCCATTTGAATGCAGAGTTCCAAAGGATAGCAAGGAGATATAAGAAAGCCTTCCTCCGTGATCCCGATGCAAAGAAACAGAAGAAAACAATAGAATGGGAAAGACTAGAGATCTCTTCAAGAAAATTAGAGATACCAAGGGAACATTTCATGCAAAGATGGACTCAATAAAGGGCAGAAATGGTATGGACCTAACAGAAGCAGAAGATATTAAGAAAAGGTGGCAAGAAGACACAGAAGAACTGTACAAAAAAGATCTTCAGGAACCAGATAATCACGATGGTGTGATTACTCACCTAGAGCCAGACATCCTGGAATGTGAAGTCAAGTGAGCCTTAGGAAGCACCACTACGAACAAAGCTAGTGGAAGAGATAAAATTCCAGTTGAGCTATTTCAAATTCTAAAAGAGAATGCTGTGAAAATACTGCACTCAATATGCCAGAAAATTTGGAAAATTTAGCAGTGGCCACAGGACTGGATATGGTCAGTTTTCATTCCAATCCCAAAGAAAGGCAATGTCAAAGAATGCTCAAAATACCACACAATTGCACTCATCTCACATGCTAAAAAAGTAGTGCTCAAAATTCTCCAAGCCAGGCTTTAACAATACATGAACCGTGAACTTCCAGATGTTCAAGCTGGTTTTAGAAAAGGCAGAGGAACCAGAGATCAAATTGCCAACATCTGCTGGATCTTTGAAAAAGCGAGAGAGTTCCAGAAAACATATACTTCTGCTTTATTGACTATGCCAAAGCCTTTGACTATGTGGATCACAATAAACTGTGGAAAATTCTGAAAGAGATGGGAATACCGGACCACCTGACCTGCCTCATGAGAAATCTATATGCAGGTCAGGAAGTAAGAGTTAGAACTGGACATGGAACAACAGACTGGTTCCAAATAGGAAAAGGAGTACATTGAGGCTGTATATTGTCACCCTGCTTATTTAACTTATATGCAGAATACGTCATGAGAAACACTGGGCTGGAAGAAGCACAAGCTGGGATCAAGATTTCCAGGAGAAATATCAATAACCTCAGATATGCAGATGACACCATCCTTATGGCAGAAAGTGAAGAAGCACTAAAGAACCTCCTGATGAAAGTGAAAGAGGAGACTGAAAAAGTTGGCTTAAAGCTCAACATTTGGAAAACTAAGATTGTGGCATCTGGTCCCGTAACTTCATGGCAAATAGATGAAGACACAGTGGAAACAGTGGCAGACTTTATTTTGGGGGCTCCAAAACACTGCAGATGGTGACTGCAGCCATGAAATTAAAAGAAGCGTACTCTTTGGGAGAAAAGTTATGACCAACCTAGACAGTATATTCAAAAGCAGAGACATTACTTTGTCAACAAAGGTCCATGTAGTCAAGGCTACGGTTTTTCCAATAGTCAAGTATGGATGTGAGAGTTGGACTACAAAGAATGCTGAGCACTGAAGAATTGATGATTTTGAACTGTGGTGTTGGAGGACTCTTGAGAGTCCTTTTGACTACAAGGAGATCCAACCAATCCATCTTAAAGGAAATCAGTTCTGAATATTCATTGGAAGGACTAATGTTGAAGCTGAAACTCCAATACTTTGGCCACCTGATGCAAAGAGCTGACTCATTGGAAAAGACCCTGATGCTGGGAGCAATTGAGGGCAAGAGAAGTGGATGACAGAGGAGGAGATGGTTGGATGGCATCACTGACTCAATGGACATAAGTTTGAGTAAATTCCAGGAGTTGGTGATGGACAGGGAAAGACTGGCATGCTGCAGTCCATGGGGTTTTAAAGAGTTGGACATGACTGAGTGACTGAGCTGAACTGAACTGATGGAAATCTTGGACTTCCCAGGTGGCTAGAATCCACCTGCCAGTTCAGGAGACACAGGAATGAAGTTTCGATCCCTGGGTTGGGAAGATCTTCTGGAGGAAGAAATGGCAACTAGTTCCAGTGTTCTTGCCTGGTAAATCCTATGGACAGGGGAGCCTGGCAGACTACAGTTCAAGGAGTTAAAGACCTGGACACGACTTAGCAACTAAACAACAAAAGCGTAAATATTAAAATCTTTTATTTTTCCATTACCATTGTACCTTTGTTGAAAGTCAGTTGTTGGTATACATGTACATTGATTTTTGGATTTTTTTTTATTTTGCTAATCTAAATTTTATTGTTTCATTAATTGAATACTCTCTTGATTACCACAGCTTTAAACAAAATTTTGAAATCAGTTTAAATCCTCAAATTCTTTCTTTTGTTTTGCAACTGTTTTGGTATTCTAAATTGAATTTTTATGTAAATTTTTGAATCAGTTTTGGCTTCTCAGGTGGCACTAATGGTAAAGAACCCACCTGACAATGCAGGAGACATAGGAGATGTGAGTTTGATCCCTGGGCTGGGAAGATTATCTGGAGGAGGACATGGAAACCCACTCCAGTTCTTGCCTGGAGAATCCTATTGACAGAGGAGCTGGTGGGCTACAGTCCATAGGGTCACAAAGAGTCAAACAGACTGAAATAACTTAGCACACAAAGCAGAATCAATTTTTTTTCACAAAAAAAGTTCAAGTTTTTAGTGGTATTGAATTTTATTGATAGATCAATTTGCACAGTATTTATTCCTTAATGTATTGATTCTTGCAATTGATGAACATGGCCTCTCTTTATTTTAGGTCTTCTTCAGTTTCTCTTAGCAGAGTTTTCTCCTGTTCAGCTAAAAGATTTACCACTATGATTGTTAAATATATTTCCAAGTATGTTATGCTCTTGAAGCCAATGTAAGACAGATGACTTAAGATTTTATTTTA
Source organism: Odocoileus virginianus (assembly GCF_023699985.2). Classification (NCBI taxonomy): domain Eukaryota; kingdom Metazoa; phylum Chordata; class Mammalia; order Artiodactyla; family Cervidae; genus Odocoileus; species Odocoileus virginianus. The sequence continues at coordinate 60,263,886 of NC_069684.1, forward strand.
TAATTGTTTGATTCTTATACATAAAAGCAATCAATTTTTATATATTAAACATTACATGTTCTGCTAAATTCACATATGAGTTCTGTTAGGCTTTTTTCAATATATTGGTTTCTTAAGAGTTTCTATCTAAGCGATTATGTCATTTGCAACTAGACAAGATTTTGCTTTCTACTTTTCAACTGTTATAGCCTTTCTTTCTTCTTTTCTCTTTTTAGCTTTATTACAATGGCTTGATCCTCTACTGGGGCTTCCTGGGTGGTGCTAATGGTAAAGAACCTAACTGCCAATGCAGGAGACATAACCGTAGATTCGATCCTTCAGTCAGGAAGATCCCCTGGAGGAAAAATTGGCAACCCACTCCAATATTCTTGCCTGAGGAATCCCATGGGCAGAGTAGACTTGTGGGCTACAGTCCATGGGGTGGTGAAGAATTGGACGCTACTGAAGAACTTGATATTGAATAAAGTTCAATATCTTTATTGAACTTTATTGAATATCTTTATTCAATATTCAATATTGAATAAAGTTTAATTGAATAAAGTTCTAGCTTGATATTGAATAAAATGGGTTATATCAGACATCTTGCCTTGTTCAAAATCTCTGGGGAAGGAGAATGTTTAATAGCCATCATTGTATATTTTATAAATGTCTTTTATCAGACTGTAGAAGTTCCTTTCTTTTCCCTGTTTGTTTAGAATTTTAATAATGAATAGATGTGAAAATTTTTGAAAAACCTTTCTGCATTCTCTGAATTTGGCTTTCATGTTTTCTGATAAAATCTCCACACCTGTTTGCTTTAGTATTCCCTTTATATAATGTGAATTTTTTCCCTGTTATTTTAGAATTTTTATCTTTATAATTGAAATAATATCTTTATTTCAGCAGTTTGTCTATAGGATACCTAGACATGTATTTTCTTGCATTTATTCTAATTATTGTTAGCTAAGCTTTCTAAATCTGTAGATTCACTACATTATTTTTCAGATATTTATCTCTGCCTAATTCTCTGTTTAATTTCCTTCAGGGTATCCAAATACTCACAGGTCAGACCTTTCAGATATTGTTTCATAGGATTCTGAGAATTTTCAAATTTTAAATATTTTTACTCTCTCTCTTTCCAGTTGCATTATTTCTGTTGCTTTATCCTCAAAGTCACTAGCTTTTTTCCTCTGTCATTTGCATTTTCTTTTTGTTCAGAGTATCACATTAATTTTTCTTTAAGTTTTGTTTTTAATTTCAAAACTTACAGTTCCAACATTTTTATATACTTTATTTTCATTTCTAGATGCATGTTTTTCTAATAAGAATTTTCATGCTTTTATTTATTAGCAGTACATTTGCTTTTCTATCACTGAGCGTAGTTATAAAATCTTCTTTAAAATCCCTATTTGATAGTTTCAACATTTGCATCATTTCTAGGTTGATATCTGTTTGTCTTTTTCCTTGAGGGTGGAGTAACTTCTCCTGAATCATGACAATCTGATTTTTTTTTTTTTTTGGTATCCTAGACATTGTAAATGCATGTAGTAGAGATTGTGTATATAAATAGAAATAAACATGTATATTTTATAGATTAAGGTTTTTATTTTTTATAAAAATAAATATATAAATATTATTTATATTCATCTAAGGCTAACCATTTCATTTTAGCAGTTGAGTAACTGGTTACATTTTAACAATAACTCTGTAAGGCTTATGATGGGCAGTAACTCACACTTCAATTTCATTTTTACTTTTTTTCCAGAAATGGAACAGTTTGGTGTCTTGCATTGAATGTGGTAGGCATGTGTGTGTGTGTGTGTGTGTGTGTGTGTGTGTGTGTGATCAACCAACTGTGTTTGACTCTTTGCAACCCCATGCACTGTAGACCTCCAGGCTACTCTGTCCATGGAATCTTCCAGGTGAGAATACTGGTGTGGGTTGTCATTTCCTACTCCAGGTGATCTTTGACCCAAGGATTGAACCCTGGTCTCTTGCATCTCCTGCACTGGCAGGCATGTTCTTTACTACTTTGCCACCTGGGAAGCCTAGGTGGTGGGCATAAATGACATCAACTTATGTGTAGAAAACTCTAAAAATATTAAAATTAAGTTTTCAAGAATGTTTCATAATCCAAAATCAACACAAAAAGATTTAGTCATGCTTCCAGCAATCAGACTAGAAAAAAAAAAAAAAGGCATCAAAATTGGAAGGGAAGGAATAAAACTGTCACTATTTGCAGATGACATGGCATTATTCATGGCTCAGACATTAAAGAACCTGCCTGCAATGCAGGAGACCTGGGCTTGATCCTGGAGTGGGGAAGATCCCCTGGTGAAGGGAATGGCTACCCACTCCAGGATTCTTGGGGCTACAGCCCATGAGGGTGCAGAGGGACATGACTGACCAACACTTTCACTTTTTTGCATAAGAAACCCTATAATTGCCACAGAAAGATATTTGTACTAATAAATAAATTCAATAAAGTTACAACATACAAGATTAATACACAAAAAAATCTGTTCCTTTCCTATATCCTAATAATGAATTCTCAGAAAGAGAAATTAAGGAAATAATCCCATTTACAATCAATCAATTAGGATAAAATACTTAGGAATGAATTTACCCAAGAAGTAAAAGACCTATTCCTGAAAACTATAAAATGTTAATGAAGTAATTTGAAAATGATACAAAGAAATGGCAAGATAATCTATATTCTTGGATTGAAAGAATTGATATTGTTAATATGGCCATACTACCCAAAGTAACCTACAAATTCAATATAATCCCTATCAGAATGTGCTGTGCTTATTTGCTCAGTCAAGTCTGACACTTTGAAACTGCATGTACTGTAGCCCACCAGGCTCCTATGTCCATGGGGATTCTCCAGGCAAGAATGCTAGAGTGGGTTGCCATGTCCTCCTCCAGGGGATTTTCCCAACCCCAGGGATCGAACCCAGGTCTCCTGCATTGCAGGTGGATTCTTTACTATCTGAGCCACCAGGGAAGGCCAAGAATACTGGAGTGGGTAACATCCCTTCTCCAGGGGAACTGCGTGACCCAGGAATACCCATGACATTTTACAGTACTAGACCATATACTAACATTCATATGAAACTATAGAAGACTTCAAATTGCCAAGCAGTCTTGAGAAAAAAGAACGAAACTGGAGGTCTCATGCTCTCTGACTTCAGACCACACTCCGAAGCTGCAGTCATCAACATAGCAGGCTGACCATGTCACTTTCTTGTTCAGAACAATCTAGTGAGTACCCGTTTCACTAAAGGTAAAAGTCAAAGCCCTGTGTTGATGTACAGCAGAAACCAACACAATATTGTAAAGCAATTGTCCTTCAATTAAAAATAAATTTAGAAAGGTCAAAGTCAAAAACTCTATATGATTTGTACTCAATCCTAAATACCTATCTCTCTGACCTCATCACCCACAATTTCATCCTTGTTTTCCTACTTCACCTACTGGCTCCCTGCTATATTTGACACACATCAAGAACTTCCCTAACTCCTGGCTTTGTCCTTGTTCTTCTTTCCATCATGGTCTCTTTCAGAGAATCCAACATGCTCTCTCACTTCTTTCAGGACTGCTCAAATATCCCCTTAGCAGTGCCATCTCCCTGATTCCCTTGTATAAATAGCAAATCCCTATTTGCAAACTCTTGTTTCATCACTTACTGCTACTTAAAATGCTATGTATTATACTGTTTATTACTTGTCTCTTCCCAAGTGGAATAGCTGAGAAAATAAAAGAAGTGAAAGGAAAAGGAGAAAAGGAAAGATATACCCATTGAATGCAGAGTTTCAAAGAATAGCAAGGAGAGATAAGAAAGCCTTCTTCAGTGATCAATGCAAAGAAATAGAGGAAAACAATAGAGGGGAAAGACTAGAGATCTCTTCAAGAAAATTAGAGCTACCAAGGGAATATTTCATGGAAAGATGGGCACAATAAAGGAAAGAAATGGTATGGGTCTAAGAGAAGAAGATATTAAGAAGAGGTGCAAGTATACACAGAGTAACTATACAAAAAAGACCTTCATGTCCCAGATAACCACAATGGTGTGATCACTCACCTAGAGCCAGACATCCTGGAATGAGAAGTCAAGTGGGCCTTAGGAAGAATCACTATGAACAAAGCTAGTGGAGGTGATGGAATTCTAGTTGAGCTATTTCAAATCTTAAAAGAGGTTGCTGTGAAGGTGCTACACTCAATATGCCAGCAAATTTGGAAAGCTCAGCAGTGACCAAAGGACTGGAAAAGGTCAGTTTTCATTCCAGTTCCAAAGAAAGGCAATGCCAAAAAATTTTCAAACTACCACACAATTGCACTCATCTCACACGCTACCAAAGTAATGCTCAAAATTCCCCAAGCCAGTCTTCAACCGTACACGAATTGTGAACATTCAGATGTTCAGGCTGGATTCAGAAAAACCAGAGGAACCAGAGATCAAATTGCCAACATCTGTTGGACCATTGAAAAAGCAAGAGAGTTTCAGAAAAACATCTTCTGTTTTATTGACTATGCCAAAGCCTTTGACTGTGTGGATCACAACGAACTGTGGAAAATTTCTTCAAGAGATGGGAATACCAGACTACTTGACCTGCCTCCTGAGAAATCTGTATGCAGGTCAAGAAGCAACAGTTAGAACTGGACATGGGACAAGAGACTGGTTCCAAATTGGGAAAGGAGTATGTCAAGGCTGTATATTGTCACCCTGCTTATTTAACTTACATGCAGAGTACATCATGTGAAATGCCAGGATGAAGCACATCCTGGATGAAACACAAGCTGGAATCAAGATTTCAGGAGAAATATCAATAACCTCAGATATGCAGATGACACCACCCTTATGGCAGAAAATGAAGAAGAACTAAAGAGCCTCTTGATGAAAGTGAAAGAAGAGAGTGAATAAGTTGGCTTAAAAGTCAATATTCAGAAAGCTAAGATCATGGCATCCAGTCCCATTACTTCATGGCAAATAGATGGGGAAACAATGGAAACAGTGACAGACTTTTTTTTTTTTTCTTCTCCAAAATCACTGCAGATGGTGACCACAGCTGTGATATCAAAAGACACTTGCTCCTTGGAGGAAAAGCTATGACCAACCTAGACAGCATATTAAAAAGCAGAGACATTACTTTGTCAACAAAGGTCCATCTAGTCAAAGCTATGGTTTTTCCAGTAGTCATGTATGGATGTGAAAGTTGGACTATAAAGAAAGCTGAGTACCAATGAATTGATGCTTTTGAACTGTGGTATTGGAGAAGACTCTTGAGAGTCCCTTGGATTGCAAGGAGATCCAACCAGTCCATCCTAAAGGACATGTGTGTGCCTGTGTGTCAGTTGCTCAGTCGTGTCCAGCTCTGCGACCCCATGGACTATAGCCCACCAGGCTCCTCTGTCCAAGAGATCCTCCAGACAAGAGTACTGGAGTGGATTTCCTGGCCCTCCTCCAATCTTCCCAACCCAGAGATCAAACCTCCATTCCTGCATTAGCAAATCGGTTCTTTACAACTGGCACCACCTGAAAAGCCCTGTACATTAATGTAAAAATGAACAAAAGGGACCAGTTTATCTTGAGCCCTGTTTCTAATGTTTTACTGAAATATTGTTACTCTTCAATAAAACAACAAAAACATTTTCAATTGAAATATAAGTTTGTTAGTGGAGATCTTTCTACTTTAGATATAAGTGTCTGAGGTACTCATAATTTCACAGTATTTCTTCAAGGATTTTAAGTTTTATTTTTTAAAATCATGTCAGTCATCTCCTTTATTTACCAACTTGATTTTTTTAAAATAAGGAAAGAAGAGAAAAATCAAGAAATATGGGGAAAATACTTAGACTTCCTTGAATGTTTTATTGCTGAAATTTTATATCCAGGAAAAGTATTTTAGATGTTTATGAAGGATCATCAATCCTTTTCCACCAAAACAAAAAAATTTTCATTGTGCCAGGTATTATTCATATAGAATATTCTGATACTAAAGTGGCTAAGTAGTATGAGGTAGAACAAAGTTTTAAAAAACACATTTCCTGTTTTAGAATAAATTAAATATGAAAAGAATTTTTAAAAGCAACAAAATTTAGCATCAACACATCTGAGTTAATTTTGTATGAACTCTGTCCATCTGTGAAGAGGAAGCAGAGTATAGGAACAGTTGCTTTTGGGTGCTTTTTTTCCCCAGGCATGTCCCAGAGTGCTTGGAAGGGTGCCCAGTTTGTACTAGGAGCTCCCTGAATATCTGTAGAATATAAAAATGACTGTATAAAAGGTAATAGAAACACAAGAAAATTTCCTATCTACCCCTTTCCTCTCCCTTTCCCCCTCCTCTTTTGGCTGCACTAAACATAAATAAGTTTTATATATATATATGTTTTATGAAACATATTGAAAGTTTCATTATGAAAGTAGTAGTTTAGTGTTGCATACTCCTTAAGCTTTACTATCCAGAGTGTCCCCCTAGTTTGCAAACAATATTTAATATCTTATTGTCAACCTAGTAAAGGTGAATGCCACAGTGAAATGAGAGAAATAATTATATTTTTAATTCCCTAAGCACATATACTGAAATATCTTTTATACAATTATCCTTTCCAGGGATTATAAAATGATGAGTTTAAAATGGTTTTCCAAATGTTTACTATTAACACTGCTGAAGGAAGATACATTATATTATATATGATATAATGTAATATAATCTATATGTATATATCCATGTCAAGGAAATATGCTACTCATTGGAAAAGATCCTGATGCTGGGAAAGATTTAAGGCTGGAGCAGGGGCAACAGAGGATGAGACGCTTGGATGGCATCATCGACTCAATAGACGTAAGTTTGAGCAAACTCCAGGAGATAGTATAGGACAGGGAAGCCTGGTGGGCTGCAGTTCATGGGGTTGCAAAGACTTGGACATGACTGAGCGACTAAACAATGAATAACTATATATAGAATATATATGTATTTGTGTGTGAATGTGTATATATCTATCTACATCTGTACCTACCTATTTATTTAATCATATTTTTCAAAGTGGGCACTGATTGTTGCGATACAGTAGTTCCTTTTGATCACAGCTTGCCTGATTTGCTTTCAGTTACTACAAACTTTTAGAACTTTCCACTTTCCTCCAACCAAAGCAATTATTTTCTTTCTGAAACAGAATAAGTCATTTTTAAAACCAGCATCTTTAGAGTTTTTTTCATTTTTTGTTGTTAGATATACATTTCTTCTTGGAAAAAGGAAAATGTGTCATGAGTAAACTACCTTAATTGAAGAGAAGGAGCAAGAAGGAAGAACAAGAGAGAAAGAAGATTTAAGATGTTCTAATCATTGGTTCACATAACCATAATGAACAATGAAAACTGTTCATTTTCTGAGTTTCTGTATTACACATCAAATACGGCACCTGGATCCTATCTCAAGAGACAGTTTATCACTGTGTATAATTGCCTTGCAGCATAGCAGACTCAAATGATTCATTACATTGGTTTTTGGAAAGAAACAAAAATAGTCAAAGATTTCCTTCCATTTCCACCTTTGTAAGGAAATCAGTGGTTGCTTTTCAGTGAAGCTGGAGATGAATTGACTCTCACTGGACACAAGTGAGGATGTGCATACCTGTCCTTGTTTGATCACCTTCTGACACGTTATCCCCCTAGAGCTGGAGAGTTATTCATTGAGGTATCACAACGTGGACAATAAGAAATCATCAACACCAAGTTTTAAAAATACTTTTAATGTACAGAGTTTATACAACACTCCAAGTTTGCATAGCCCCCATGGATTTCAAGTAGCACTGTTCTAATTATAATCTAATTATAATCTAACAGACTTGTAACCCAGATAAAGGTCTAAAATATATAAATGAAAAGTAAAAAAGTAAACACCCTCTGTAATTTCACATTCAGTGTTAATGAGAGCAACAGTGGGCAAGAGTGCCCACACAGTAGACCCAGTGGCTGATCTAGGCAGGGTGGGTCGAGACCCAGGGAAGGCAGGGGGAGTTTGTGGAGGCTGGGTTGACTGGCACTGGAAAGGCAGGTTTTGGTAACTGGGTTCTAGGGCTCCTGAACTCTGCCCTCCACATGTCCTACAGTACACCTCTGAGTATTTCTCCCCAGGGCCAGGACCTCTATCCTTATTTCCACCATCAGCACTGCTACAGAGCGCTACTGAATCACAAGGGTTAAGTATGAGCTGAGTGAGGGAAGTTGGTCCTGCCAGAAGCATAAACACAAAGAGCTGACCCTACTGTTAGCTTAAAATTGTTCCTAGCAATTTTCTATTAGGGTAATTTGTCACACAATTTTTCATGACTATTAACAATTTTATTTTATAACATAATAATGATATAATAATGTAAATTTACATGAAATTATTTACGTGTCTTATTCAAGGATTTGTTTTCCATTTTTGATTTTCAGCTTGCTTTCAATTTTTGAAATAAAAGAATACTAAAATCAGTATTTTGAACAGAGATGTTTGTCTGAATGCTAGTAAATCAGGATAGATTACCACCAGTTAAATTACTAGGTTAATATTTTAGAAATTTCTTGATACATATTGTCAGATATTTTTCTTACACCCTGCAGATATTAACAATGTAATCTATTTTACTCTAAAAAAATAGTAGCAATTTTGACAATAGCTTCTGAGTGTTAAATGAAAATAAATTCTTATCATTGCACTAATTTGACCACCTTTCCTGATTAATGAGGATAAACATTTTCCCTATTTTTAACAATCATTTTTACTATTTAGTTACATTGTTTAGGTAGAGTTGCTGTTTTTAAAAGGAAATTTCAGTGTTTTCATTGTTCATTGGAAAGATCTTTACATATTAGGAGTATTAATCGTTTCCTTCATCATTGCAAATAATTTTTATAAACTAGGTTTCTAGGTCTTGTTTCTTTTATTTAGCTTTTAGTAATTAAAAATTTATTGCAGTATAGTTGATTTACAAAGTTGTATTAGTTCTAAGTGTAGAGCTAAGTGATTCACTTATACATATACATGTGTTCATTCTTTTTCAGATATATTTACCCACATAGGTTATTGCAGAATAATGAATAGAGTTCCCTATGGTATACAGTAGGTCCTTGCTGATTATTTATTCCATATATAGTAGTGTGTGCATGTTAATCCCAAGATCTTAATTCATTACCCACCTCAACATTTCCCCTTTGGTTGTGATGTTTCTTTTTTAAATCTCTTGAGTCTGTTTTGTTTTTTAAATAAGTTCATTTGTATCATTTTTTTTTTTTCCAGACTCCATATAGGATATGTGTCTTTCTCAGTATAACTTACTTTACTCAGTGCGACAGTCTTTAGGTCCCTCCATGCTTCGGCAAATGGCATTATTTTGTTCTTTTTAAAGCTGAGTAATGCTCCATTGTGAAGAAAGCTGAGCACCGAAAAATTGATGCTTTTGAACTATGGTGTTGGAGAAGACACTTGAGAGTCCTTTGGACTGCAAGGAGATCCAACCAGTCCATCCTGAAGGAGATCAGTCCTGGGTGTTCATTGGAAGGACTGATGCTGAAGCTGAAACTCCAATACTGGGGCCACCTCATAAGAAGAGTTGACTCTTTGGAAAAGACCATGATGCTGGGAGGGATTGAGGGCAGGAGGAGAAGGGGACGACAGAGGATGAGATGGCTGGGTGGCATCACCGACTCGATGGGCATGAGTTTGAGCAAACTCCGGGAGTTTGTGATGAACAGGGAGGCCTGGCGTGCTGCGATTCATGGGGTCGCAAAGAGTCGCACATGACTGAGCGACCGAACTAACTAACTAACTAACTAACTAACTAACTAATGCTCCATTGTATATATGTACCACATCTTTATCCATTCCTCTCTCAATGGACATTATGTTGCTTCATGTCTTGGCTATTGTAAATAGTGTTGCGATGAACACTGGGGTGCATCTATCTTTTTGAAATAGGGTTTTCTCCAGATATGTGCCCAGGAGTGGGATTGCTGGGTTATATGGTAGTTCCATTTTTCATTTTATAAGGAAAATTCATACTGTTCTCCATAGTGGTTGTACCAATTTATATTCTTACCAATAGTGTAGGGGTAGGAGGATTCCCTTTTCTTCATATCCTCTCAAGCATTTGTTGTTTGTAGACTAGATTTTAGTAATTCTTCCTGGGCAGAAATTTTGTCTTTTATATCTACATTTCTATTGACTTTTTTGTAATTTCTTCCTATTATTTAGTACTTAAAATTCCACCCAACTTAGATTATAACATCTTTATTTTCTTCTAGTTCCACTTTATGTAACTTAAACTCTTTAACTTGCCTCCAAGTGACTGTAGTTTTTCTATCACAGGTAATTCATTTTCTTGCTTTTTGTACTAACTGTAGTAGTAATAATAATAGAATAGTAATAATAGCAGTGACAGTTAATGTGTATCTACTATGTGCAAAGCATACTACTTAGTGAATTACTTGTTTTACTTTGTTGAATCCAACAATACACAGAGAAGTTTATTAGTACTATTTTACAAGTGAAAAATTGTGCTTACACTAGTTAGAACCATATGCTACAAGGACTAAGAATGAAAACTCAAATTCCAGTTGTTCTCATCCTCCTAATGGCACAGTTTTATGTGAGACATTTTGAAAACACACATGCACGCATGCACCTATCAGTGAATGAATACTTATTAGCCATTACATGAATATTTTTAGAGCATAGGCTTCTCAAATTAGTATCAGCCAAGCCACTGGCAAGTGGCATATATGCAGATGGATCACAGGAGCCTCACCAGATGTGCATGTCAGTCACTTAAGCAAGTCTGACACTTGTAAGACAGATGGTGAAAAGACTATTTTAAATATATATTCTGGATTTTTTAAGCTGCCATAACACTGTCTATTTTGTGAGTACCACAATTGGCATATCTTGCTTGTCATTCATCTGACTCTAAAAAATATAGCGAGATACTCTATACAATCCTACCTTAATTTTATGGTCACTCTTCAAGGTGGTTCAAAGTCTATCTACTTAAAAAGATAACTATCTGAGTAATTTATATCTTTTCTGACAACCTCACCATCAACCTAGCTAGGCTATACTATCCTGAGGAATTGATGGATTCTATTCTGGTCTAAAAGGAGAGATGGAAGTGTTATGGTGCATTAAAAGAGCATGAGTTTTTTGCCAGGAAAACTTAAAGTCGAATTACAGCTCTGAAACTACCTAACTGTGGAAGTATAAGCAAATTACCTAAATTCTCTCCCCCCTTGCTTCCTTATAAATTCAAAATAAATAACATCTGCTTGTAGTATTGATGACTGTGAACATATTATGTCACTAATAACAGTGAAAATAGTAAAATAGTACATACATTATATATATGATAATATTTTATAATATATAAGATTTATATATATAAATTATGACTGGTAGTATGCTGATGGCTAGATTCTACACTAAGTATTTCAAATATACTGCTGTTGCTGTTTAGTTGCTAAGCTGTGTCTGATTTGTTTATGACCACATGGACTGTAGCCCACAAGGCTCCTCTCTCCATGGGATTTCCCAGGCAAGTACATTGGAGTGAGTTGCCATTTCCTTCTTCAGGGGGTCTTCCTGATCCAGGGATCAAGACTGTCTCCTATTTGGCAGGCACATTCTTTACCACTAAGTCACCTGGGAAGCCCTCCAAATATACTATCTCTCACAGTATTTCCAACAATTCTTCATGGTGAGTACTCTTAATAGCCTCATTTTACAGATGAAGAAATTGCAGTTCATAATGTCTTAAAAAATCAGAGTCAATATTAAATGAATGTTTAGCTGAGAAACCAGAATTCAAAACCTGGCCTGAAAAAGAGAAAGCTAAATTCTTCAATAGATCTTTTATTTTTTCCATAGATCCTTTATTTTTTTCTTACTACATATTGAGCCTGTTTTATTCTTGTTCAGCAGCTGCCACCATTCCTTATATCATTTGGCATTTTTTCCCCTGAATCTATGATTCAGAATTTCTACCACAATTAATGATGTACCAGAAGCCCAAGAAGACAAGTAAAAAGCATTTTTCATGGCATAGATTTTTGTTATATTTTTTCTTGAGAAACAAATGGTTGGATTTTTTTTTCTTTTTTAAAGAGAGAACATACATATTGTGATTTTAAGTTTTCTGGAACCATAGGTAGTTTTTCTTATAATGTTATATTGGGTTGGCCAAAAGTTTGTTTGGGTTTTTCTGTGCCAACTTTTTTGTCAACCCAATATAAAGTCTCCATATTTGTATCATGAACAAGTCCCACTTGGGATTCCAACGACTCCTAAAAGTCTTTGAAAAAATTAGCAACCTTTGCTGAAAAATAATAACCATCTTATTATATACCAGCTGGAAGCACTATTGCCAAAGATTAAATTTCATAAAATGAAATTCACATTGAAAATTGTACAATGAAGAAAACAGCTTTATAGAATGAGTTAAAATATGATGTGCCACTATGTTTCAATAAATAAGTCATTTTCTTCCATACATTTAGTTTATGTCTTGGACCAAAGGATTACTTTGGCAAAATCTGTAACACTGTGTGCATAGAATTTTGTTTCTAAAAGCTGCCAGTCCCCAGGAATGTGAGTTCTTAAAATTTCTACTTAGAAATTAAACTATAAGAATATAGCAGACTTTTACAATAACATCTGTCTAGAAACAAATAAGTTTTCTAGGTTATGGACAATAGAGTACGTGAAAATATGCTGAACCCCGTATTTGAAAGTGGACATTTTATGTTTGTGTATTTTTAGGGGTTTATCTAACAATACTAGTTGCTGTATCCCATGTTTTCAAGTGTTCTGAGCCCATAGTTTTAAAATTTACCCTGCTCTATCAACCACAACCTAATTGCAGAACCATAAAATTTATGAACTGATCATTTCTTTCCTCATTAGAAGTTACTCCTTTTAAAGTTTTATGGTTCAATTTATAGTTTTATGGTGTCAAGTTACCATATATGTTCTGATAGAACCTGAATTTGCACGATGGCCATTATCCTCCAAATTTTCTATAACTTTCATACATGGAAATACCTTTGTCAAATACCAAGGACTTATCTTTTCATTAAAAAAGGCAGATAAAAATTAGCGAGTCCTTGAAAATGTCCCCTGTGAGTGAACAAAAAATGTCATTATTGTATGAGGTATATTTGTTTACAAATTCATGGTTCTAGTTTGCTCTCTATTATTCTTAGTACAACTTTTTGAGGTTTTTGCCCATATCATTGGAGCTACTGATTTGGCACAATGTGAAATTATGAACTGTTGTGATTTGTTAAATTCACATTGTGTCAGCAATTTGTGTAACTGGGATTTCTTCTCGGTTCAAAACTTTAGCACCCATACCTCTTCTACTTGATCTTGTTGGACACAAAACTTAATTTGTTTACAAATAACATTTTCTAATAATGAATATAATATTCATTACATAATGATGTAATTTATGCTGATTATTTCTAATTTTTCATAAAAGGTATTTTTTATCTGTTCTCACTGCCTTTATTTGGGCAAATATCTAGTTTTTTCATAATTAAGCAATTTCTTCTCCAGCTGTATTAGCTACCTAATGCTATGTAATAAATCACCTGTAAATATTAGCAAATTAGAACAATGAAATTTTATTATTTCACAAGTATTTCATGGGCTGGGAACCAGGAAGCTGAAAAACTGTGTGCCTTTGGCATATGGTGTCTCTGGAGATTGTAGTAAAGATGTCAACCAGGGCTGTCATCCCATCTGAAGGTTTAACTGGTGGAGGGTTCCCTTTCATCACTCACATGGTGCTTCTCTTGATCTCAGTATTTTCTTGGCTATTTTTGAGTGACTTTGGTTCCTCTCATATCAATTCAGTGCAGTGCAGTTCAGTCGCTCAGTTGTGTCCGACTCTTTGCAACCCTATGGACTTCAGAATGCCAGGCCTCCTTGTCCATCACCAGCTCCCAGAGCTTACCCAAACTAATGTCCATAGAGTTGGTAATGCCATCCGACAATCTCATCTTCTGTTGTCCCCTTCTCCTGCCTTCAATCTTTCCCAGCATCAGGGTCTTTTCCAATGCGTCAGTTCTTCACATCAATGGCCAAAGTATTGGAATTTCAGCTTCAGCATCATTCATTCCAATGAATATTCAGGAGTGATTGCCTTTAGGATGGACTAGTTGGATCTCCTTGCAGACCAAGGGATTTTCAAGAGTCTTCTCCAACACCACAGTACAAAATATCAATTCTTCCATGCTCAGCTTTCTTTACATTCCAATTCTCACGTCAATACATGACCACTGGTAAAACCACAGCTTTGACTAGCCGGACCTTTGTTGGCAAAGTAATGTCTCCACTTTTTTTTGGGTGTGTATGTGTCTGCTTTTTATTTTTATTTTTTTTAATTTTTTTATGTTTATTTTTTATTTATTTATTTTTCCATTTATTTTTATTAGTTGGAGGCTAATTACTTTACAGTATTGAAGTGGGTTTTGTCATACATTGACATGAATCAGCCATGGATTTACATGTATTCCCCATCCCAGTCCCCCCTCCCACCTCCCTCTCCACCCGATCCCTCTGGGTCTTCCCAGTGCACCAGGCCCGAGCACTTGTCTCATGCATCCAACCTGGGCTGGTGATCTGTTTCACCCTAGATAATGTACATGTTTCAATGCTGTTCTCTTGAAACATCCCACCCTCGCCTTCTCCCAGAGTCCACAAGTCTGTTCTATACATCTGAGTCTCTTTTTCTGTTTTGCATATAGGGTTATCGTTACCATCTTTCTAAAGTCCATATATATGTGTTAGTATACTGTAATGGTCTTTATCTTTCTGGCTTACTTCGCTCTGTACAATGGGCTCCAGTTTCATCCATCTCATTAGAACTGATTCAAATGTATTCTTTTTAATGGCTGAGTAATATTCCATGGTGTATATGTACCACAGCTTCCTCATCCATTCGTCTGCTGATGGCCATCTGGGTTGCTTCCATGTCCTGGCTATTATAAACAGTGCTGCGATGAACATTGGGGTGCACGTGTCTCTTTCAGATCTGGTTTCCTTGTTGTGTATGCCCAGAAGTGGGATTGCTGGGTCATATGGAAGTTCTATTTCCAGCTTTTTAAGAAATCTCCACACTGTTTTCCATAGTGGCTGTACTAATTTGCATTCCCACCAACAGTGTAAGAGGGTTCCCTTTTCTCCACACCCTCTCCAGCATTTATTGCTTGTAGACTTTTGGATAGCAGCCATCCTGACTGGTGTGTAATGGTACCTCATTGTGGTTTTGATTTGCATTTCTCTGATAATGAGTGATGTTGAGCATCTTTTCATGTGTTTGTTAGCCATCTGTATGTCTTCCTTGGAGAAATGTCTGTTGAGTTCTTTGGCCCATTTTTTGATTGGGTCATTTATTTTTCTGGAGTTGAGCTGGAGGAGTTGCTTGTATATTTTTGAGATTAATCCTTTGTCTGTTGCTTCGTTTGCTATTATTTTCTCCCAATCTGAGGGCTGTATTTTCACCTTGCTTATAGTTTCCTTTGTTGTGCAAAAGTTTTTAAGTTTCATTAGGTCCCATTTGTTTATTTTTGCTTTTATTTCTAAAATTCTGGGATGTGGGTCACAGAGGATCCTGCTGTGATTTATGTCGGAGAGTGTTTTGCCTATGTTCTCCTCTAGGAGTTTGATAGTTTCTGGTCTTACATTTAGATCTTTAATCCATTTTGAGTTTATTTTTGTGTATGGTGTTAGAAAGTGTTCTAGTTTCATTCTTTTACAATCCAGATAGGAAAAGAAGAAGTGAAACTCTCTCTGTTTGCAGATGACATGATCCTCTACATAGAAAGCCCTAAAGACTCTACCAGAAAATTACTAGAGCTAATCAATGAATATAGTAAAGTTGCAGGATGTAAAATTAACACACAGAAATCTCTTGCATTCCTATACACTAACAATGAGAAAACAGAAAGAGAAATTAAGGAAACAATACCATTCACCATTGCAACAAAAAGGATAAAATACTTAGGAGTATATATACCTAAAGAAACAAAAGACCTATACATAGAAAACTATAAAACACTGATGAAAGAAATCAAAGAGGACACAAACAGATGGCGAAATATACCGTGTTCATGGATTGGAAGAATCAATATTGTCAAAATGGCTATACTACTCAAAACAATCTATAGATTCAATGCAATCCCTATCAAACTACCAACTGTATTTTTCACAGAACTAGAACAAATAATTTCACAATTTGTATGGAAATACAAAAAACCTCGAATAGCCAAAGTATCCTGAGAAAGAAGAATGGAACTGGACGAATCAATCTGCCTGACTTCAGACTCTACTACAAAGCCACAGTCATCAAGACAGTGTGTCTGCTTTTTAATATGCTGTCTAGGTTGGTCATAACTTTTCTTCCAAGGAGCAAGTGTCTTTTAATTTTCTGGATGCAGTCACCATCTGCAGTGATTTTGGAGCCCCCCAAAATAAAGTTTTTTTTTTTTTTTTTTTAAGTTTGCATAAGTCAATCTCACTGTTTCCATTGTTTCCCCATTGATTTGCATGAAGTGACGAAACCAGATGCCATGATCTTAGTTTTCTGAATGTTGAATTTTAAGCCAACTTATTCACTCTCCTCTTTCACTTTCATCAAGAGGCTCTTTAGTTCTTCTTCACTTTCTGCCATAAGGGTAGTGTCATCTGCATATCTGAGGTTATTGATATTTCTCCCAGAAATCTTGATTCCAGCTTGTGCTTCTTCCAGCCCAGTATTTCTCATGATGTACTCTGCATATAAGTTAAATAAGCAGAGTGACCATATACAGCCTTGATGTACTCCTTTCCTGATTTGGAACCAGTCTGTTGTTCCATGTCCAGTTTTAACTGTTACTTCCTGATCTCCATATAGATTTCTCAAGAGTCAGGTCAAGGGATCTGATATTCCCATCTCTTGAAGAATTTTCCACAGTTTGTCGTGATCCACAGAGTCAAACACTTTGGCATTGTCAATAAAGCAGAGGTAGATGTTTTTATGGAACTCTCTTGTTTTTCAATGTTTCAACGGATGTTGGTAGTTTGATCTCTGGTTCCTCTGCCTTTTCTAAATCCAGCTTGAGCATCTGGAATTTCACAGTTCATGTACTGTTGAAGCCTGACTTGGAGAATTTTGACGGACCTGTCAAAGTCTACCTGTCATTACATGGCTGCTGGCTTCCCCAGCATAAGTGATCCAATAAAAAGTGACTGAACTCCGACTGGACGCTGCAATGTTTGCATAAGTCAATCTCGGAAGTGACGTATAGTCACTTCAACTATATTCTATTCACTAAAAATGATTCACTTAATTCAGACCTCACTCAAGGGGAGGGAATTTATTCTTCATCTCTTGAATCAATGCATCTTACTGTGTTTGTCAGCACCTCTTTGGGCTTCCCAGGTAACTCATCTGTAAAGAATCCAGAATCTGCCTGAAACACAGGAGACCCCAGTTCAATTCCCTGGGTTGGGAAGGTCCCCTGGAGGAGGGATCAGCTACCATGCCAGTATTCTTGGGCTTCCGAGGTGGCTCAGACACTAAAGAATCTGCCTGCAATGTAGGAGACCTGGGTTCAATCATTGGGTTGGGAAGATTCCCTGGAGGAGGGCATGGCAACCCACTCCAGTAGCTTTGCCTAGAGAATCCGCATGGACAGAGGAGCCTGGCGGGCTACAGTCCATGGGGTCACAAAGAGTTGGACACAACTGAGTGACTAAGTGCAGCACACAGCACAGCGCCTCTTTAAAACCACCATACCTATTCTGTATGTTATAATCACAGTGGTCATCTATCAAGGCTACTAGGCTGACCATTCTGAGGTATCTTGTTTTCCTAGTATATCAAATCTTACCTGTATTCAGCCTGAACCTAGAAAAATACATATCATTCAAACTAGAGAAGGAAAGTAACTTAAATTTTGTATTTCTTATGAAATTAGATGTTTGTGTATAAAGAAACCAACCACCATATTATTCAAGTACAGTATCATAGCAGGAAATCTAGGAAAACACACACCTCTTCAGGGGGAGTTTTTATTCTGGCACTGCATAGTAATAACACATTCAGTTTCTTATTATCTGCCGGTCATTATTCTGAACAGTTGAAGTACTTTGTTTTTCTAAACCTAGGTTTAGAAAAGCTAAGTAAATTGCCCTGTCTTAGCTAATAAAGAGAGATACAAGGATTAAAATACTGTCTTATCTCTTAATCAAAAAGTTCTTCCTTCTTGAATAGTACCAAAGGATGTGTCCATGGCTGGATTCTCCATACATCAGGAGAGTTTTCTTCTATCACTGCTAGACTTGTATTACTCTTGATTAACTTGCATAAATCATAAATATCCTCAATAAGTTGTCTTGTAGTGAACCCTCATAGGTCACCAAGTTAAACACTCTTTTAAAACCATGATGTTACAAAAGTTAACAAAGGTGTCCATTGGGTTTGAGGAATAAAAAGAAAGCATAGAAATTATTAACTAACCCTAACAACAAGGAAAGAGAATGGGATAAGTAATAAGAAGTCTTGAGTTTGAGCAAGCTCCAGGAGTTAGTGATAGACAGGGAAGCCTGGTGTGCTGCAGTCCATGAGGTCGCAGAGTCAGAAATGACTGAGCAACCGAACTGAATAAGAAGTCTAGAAACAGGAAAAATTTTTCACATGGTTGGGGAATCATGTAACACTAATAGTGTTAACTCTGTGGAATCTCTTTCTTAACCTGGAATTGGGAATTTGATCATCCTTGCTTACAGATGCAAGGACGTAACATAGGACATAAACGTCAGATGAATGTGCAAAACACATAGATGGGAGAATCTTATTTGAATCCTTCCTTATTTACATAAGTGTACATTTCACATCAGCTCTAAACTCTTTGATTTTGGAAATGCTTGCTCATGTCTTATAAGCTGAACCTGAGATGTATTAAACAACTTGCTCAAAGGTTTTTTAGCTAAGATGTAGCAGGCTCAGAAATAAAATCCTTTTTTTTTTTAACTTCAAAGTCCATGTTATTTCACTGTATCAAACTTATCTTTCTAAAAATAAGATTAAAAGATTGTTATGTTCTCTCAGAAGAAGAAGGATGGACTGTGCTTGGACCCCAAATTTGATCTCGTTGGCAAGACTAATGATGCCACACATGCACCAAAATGATATGAAAAGATTTATTACTTATATGACTAGGATTTTATAGAAGAACAAGGCTAGCCTCTAAAACTAGTCTGAACATGGCTAGACAGAGCAGGAAAAAAAGATTGGCTTGGAGTTTTGATGGTGTTTAGGGAGTGAGGATGCAGTCAGGGTTCCCGCACAGGCATGGACTTGTGTGAATTTAAACTTCTGTGGTCACTAAAAGGGGGAAAGTTCAAGATTTCTTATCTGCTTGCTAAGATGTTCAGCAAAATGGAAAGACAGAGGCATGAAGCTTCAAAGATGACAGCACTCAAACTTCAAAAATGGAATCAGACTATTGTTAGCCACTCCTGATGTTTGATTGAAGATTAGTATGTACCGTGTTTTATTTGAGTAGCAACTTGTTTAAGTAGGTCATTATTGTGCTTTTAAAGCATATGGCCAGAGGCTAGTAAGAGAGGTGAAAGTTCTGTTCAAGAGCCCAGCAATGTGGATTTTGGAAAGTGAAGTAAGTCACTATTGATAATAGGTGGAATGCCAAATGGTGTAAAAAGTGTCTTGATGAGGTCTTATTTCATGCCTTAATATGTACAGAGATATATGTAGCTTTAATGTATATTTTGAAGATGTCTAAGGCAATAAATTCCTAGAATTCTTCACCTCAGAGTGGGCAACCTTGGACAAGGAATTGTCCTGATGCTACCAGCCAGAACAGGAAGCTAGATTATTGACAAATGACCAAGAGTTAGTAAAAATGTGCAGTTGAAGCTGCCTATTGGCCAGAAGGTCAGTACTAAGATGACTACCTAAAATTTGGTCAGTTGTGCTAACCTTTGTGCTTGTCCTTTATCAGGGTCATCCTGGATGAGATATCTAAAGCAACAGCTCTCCAGTGAGCCTGGTGGTGATATCATCATTAGGGTGTTGGAATTCTTATCTCCACTCATCCAGTTTATCCCAAAGGACTATCCAGGTACACAAGGGGCTAAGGAGTGGTGGCTTCTTCTGACCATATGGGGACCTTAATAGGTTGGGCCATAGTATTACAGTTGTAGTTGTCTACTGTGAGTCACTATTCTTTCCAAGTTAAATTTCTAAACCAGTCAGTTAAATGGAGAATTAGTGAGTATAATCACCCCTTTCCTTAATAGGTCTTGTATAATGGGTTTCAAATACTATATTTACTTTATTTTGAATTGTATTAACTATTTTTAATGGAAACCAATGCGGTAAGTAGGTTCATGGAGTCTGATTTGTCTAATCAGTTTATAAGTTGCCAAACACTGAATTTGATTTCAATTTATTACTCATTTCATCACAGTGTCCACATCTACTAGGCAGTATTTTAGGGCTATGGATGTGATGATCATGGGAATTTAGGCAAGACCATGGTTCCAGTGGCTATGGTGAGGCATAATTTTTTGTCCTTTATTTTGTATTTAGGAACTCCTCAAGATTATAGGTAGCACCTAGTTTAAATGTAATGCAATGTCAGTATAGCTGTAATTTGTGCCCCAATAGTGATTACACCATGAAGTTTTTCCAGTGGGTGTATTTAGCAGATTTAACATCTTAATTCAGAAACTATTTTGTTGATGTACACAATTCAATCATTACCCTTTCATTTTTTGTTGTAGAAATTACGTTAGCAAATTTTGAATTTCTGATTCAATCCATTTGTGGATCTCTGTTTCAGGTTTTTTGTTTGTTTTTTAAATTTCTTCATTTGTTGATGCTGGTTTCTGTTTTTATTTCCTTTCTCTCCCCTTCTCTGTCTTCTTTTTTATTTTACTTTGGTGGTTTCTGGATGAACTTTGAGGAGATTCCTTTTCTCCTGCTATTATTTATAAATCCCTTCTTGTGGAGAGTCTCAAATCAATATCATCAGGTTTAAGTGTTTCCTCCAAGGAAATATTTAACCCTTTGATTGTGCCCCAGAGTTCCCGTAGATGTCTCTCCCTAAAACACTGAGGACAAGGATGTTTTCTGAAATGAGAGGTATGGGCATCAGTAGCAGCAAAGGCAGTTTGTGAAATCCTAATGAGACGTCCGCCTTCAGCAGCACAGGCTTTGGTAATTCAAATCTTCACATGATTGCTCCTCAAACAGTGCTCTCTCCTTCCACAGGAACAACTATAGAGTGGGTCTGCGTATTGGACGGAGCAGTCTGAAACAGGGGCCAAGGCCTGGAGAAACACATAGGCAGGGTCTTTCCTCTGAGTCTAGTGTCAGTCTCCACTTATGTTAAAATCAAGACACATGGTTCAATCTAAGACACACAGATATGTCTGGGGATGGACACATGATCCGGGGCCACAATAAGGAGAACCCAACCCTATACTCCTTTCCTTAAATGTGAATTATTAAAAATTCCAACTTCAGCCAGTTAAATTTGAGAGCAGAGGCTTGGTGGAACTCAGCAAACGCAGCACACGCAGCACAACTCCCAATGCTTGATCATCAGCAGACAGCACAGCTAGTCAGCGGCCAAGGAGGAAAGAAAGGCCACGGCAGCGACTTGACTGCTGTCGTCTGGATAATCCTGCTCACAACGCCAGCCACTGTGGCCGCTGTTAAGATAGAACATGGGCCTCCACTCACAATTTGGTTCAGCTGTCAAAACTAATGGATCCTTCCCTAATCTCACCCGCTCCCTGCAACACACACACATGCACCAAGAAAATAGAAAAAAAGTTGATTACTTATATAATGAAGATCTATAAATACAGCAGGGCAGCCCTTCCAATTGGTCCAAAGTGATTTGAGAAAGTGTTGAAAGCTCCATGTCAGTAGAGATTTATGGGGCTTACATCCCTATCGGCACCAGAGGAGAGAGCACCTAGGTTTTCTTGTCAATTTTGCCAGATGTGAGAGAGAGGAGGAAGAGAGAGGAGTGAGAATTAAATACTGCTGACAATCAAATGCCAAAGACTGGAGCCAGAATTTATATTACCAAGATAAAGGTATTCCCTCATTTTAAGAGTCTAGAGTACAGTGGTCCGTAGTGACCTGTAAGCACCATCATGGTGAGCTCACAGAACCAGAGAACAAAATAAGGCGTATAAAAGTGTTGACTAGAAATTGTCAATTTGGATACTGCTGCTAAATGACCAGCAAAGTCTTTATGGCAGAGCTTTTGTGAAGTTGCTGGCAACTTCTCTATCACATCTGCTTGTTTTCAATGTGATTTCTTTGCCTCCTTGCTTCATATACATACAGAGTCGATTTCCTTTTATCCTTGAGCCTGTGTTGGCTCACTCATGACCACGAGAAGGTAGAAGAAGTGACCACATGTTACTGCCAAGACTAGATATTTTCCCTCGCTAGAACTCAAAACTGTCATGCTGGACAGAAATCTAGTCTAGTCTATTGTAGGGTAAGAGGGCCTGTGAAGGAAAATAAGGACACTCAAGGTGACAGCTGGCACTAACTGCCTGACATGTGAGTGAGGCTTCTAGCCAAGATCTGGCCATCAGATTGCAGCCACATGAGTGATTCTGAAAAAAAACAGATGAAGAGATTCCCAGATGGGCAACCAACTCACAGAGGTATAAGAAATAATAAATCATGTCTGCGGTAAGCCACTAAATTTAGATGGGCTGTGATGCAGAACAATAGCTAACTAATGCATTCTTTAAAATAAATTGTTGTAAGGAAGGAAAGGTACAGAAGGCTTATTTGTGAATGAGGGGTGGGTGGCTAAAGCCTGAGATTCCAGGGCCTGGAGGTGGGAGATAAAGCAAGAGGAGAGATATGGCAGCTGGAATGGGGAGTAGTATTTTGAAAATACCTTCACTTTCCTAAGAAATCTCCAGCAATATTTTGCATTATTTTTTAACTTTTCTGAAATCAAATCTAATTCTTGGATGTGAAAACATGCTGGAGTAGGTGCCAAACTGAGTGGAATTCAGATTATGGAGTGACAGTTAAGAGCTGGATCCCAAGAAGATGCATAGGATAATCTCATTAGTGTGAAAAATAATAAAATCTGTGCCAGCAGATGTATAGAAAAGAAAAATGAAGAGAGCAATGTACATTGTACCTTGAGAATGGATCTCTTTGTAGGATGACAAGAGGGTGGAATTGTGAGGAAATGAACATCTGTATCTATCGATCTGTTTGTATTTCTGCAGAGTCTGGATTGTGTAAGTTCAAGATGAATGAAGTTTCTAGTCAGAAAAAGAAAACAGCAGAGATGGCACATGGTAAATATTAGACACTTCATTTTGGTTGTACAGGGAGAGAATGCCAGCATCCTTAAGAAATTCAGGGAGACTCCTCTGGGCTGGAGTGTTGAGAGAGATGGTATGTAGTCTGTTAAGTAAAATGTCCTGAACATTGTATCTGGCACAGGGATTATGTCATTGGATTTAATCCTTAAGGCAAATCTGTGCAGCAGGTATTATCATCTCCCTGTTATGGATAAGAAACATGACATTGGGAGGATGAACCACTTGTCGAAGTGTCAGAACTGGGATTTGAACCTGATGTTGATTCTTCCCAGAGCCTGACATTAAATAGCTTCACTCTATGCTTCCTCATGAAATTTATGAATATTTCATGGATGAAGTCAGATATATTATAAAGGAACAATTAATGGTGGTAGATTAATTAGAGTTGCAAAGATCCGTGCTAAAAGAGTAAATTACATGCGCTCTCACCTTAATTTATCATGTTAATTTACGGAGTTGCTTATTCTAATGAAAACTTCTTGAATTAATATGACTTACTTCATCATTTTACATTTTCCCTTCTTCTTCTTCTTTCATTAAAGGTTAACTACTTAGGTAAGTTTGGGTGCATTATACTATATAGTAATAAATGTGTTTTTAAGTTTCTGATACTTTTTTTTTGCACGAGTATGTTAAAAAGAATGCAACAAAATATTGTCAGATCATTTTCTTATGCATCATTTCAAGCCTGCATGCAATGCTTGCTCTTAACGTCTAGATGGCAGCAGAGGCACAATTATAAATATTTAGCACATTATTGACAATTTGCTCATGAAAAACAAAAAGTTTAAAAAATTTTGAAGTCTGATGAAGAAATTACATAAGGTAAAAATTGACAAGTGATTTATTTGTGCATTAGAGTATGTTTGATAATCGTTTCATATTATTTATGGTATACAACTTTAAACATAATTTCAGTTACAAGGGACTGCACTTCAATATAAGTAAGTTTTGTGTGTGTGTGTGTGTGTGTGTGTGTGTGTGTGTGTGTTAGTGTTTGACTCTTTATAACCCCACCTACTGTAGCCTGCAAATTCCTTTGTCCATGGAATTCTCTAGGCAAGAATACTGGAGTGGGTTGCCATTTCCTTCTTCAGGGGATCTTCCCAACCCAGGGACTGAACCCAGGTCTCCCACATTGCAGGCAGATTCTTTACTGTCAGCCACTGGGTTGGGGGTCTCATAAATAAGTTAATGATACTTTAATATATACTACACTTACTGAACTAAAATTTTTTCACTGTTATCAATCTCTAGATTTGTGAACACCTTTAAACTCTTGTAAGAAAAACATAAATAGCGTGAGTTTGAATGACAAAAAGGCTTTTGAGACCTTATGAATTAAGAAATGCTAACATGAATTCTGCCCCCTTAGATTTCTCAGAGTAACCTGCAATTACATTTAGGATATTAAAAGCATCAACTCTAGCAGATGAATATCTTTAAAAGGTATTGTTAAGATAGTCCCTCGCTAATTACTCATTGATTGTATCATCTATTTAAGGCACTGTCAGATTGAATATAAAGGAACAGGTAAAATGAGACAGCATATTATCATAAAGTACATATTCCAACCAGGTAATGTTGACTTTTTGATTTGGTCTTGCTAAGAATAGACTGTTCCTTTCACATCCACTCAACTGCTGCCTGCGTGTCTGGCAGGCGTGGTAGGCAGGCTTAGAATCAGATGATGATGGCTAACAAGGGAGAGATGTATGAAGGTATGGGCAAGACATGGATAGTATCTCAAGTAGGGGCGCAACAGCCAGGCGTGTTATCAGCTTGACTTGGAAGGGGCCAGTGGAGTGAGCTTTGGGACCCTGAGCCAGAGGCTGACACTGTGATTGAGGGCTGCTGGATAGCAGCTGAAGTTTTTAAGGAGGGCTGACACCTGCAGGCATCTAGTCAGAAGAAGCCAGGAGAGTAATGGCCATATCTCACTCTCCTCCTGGCTGCAGACCCTCTGCTAAGGCTTCCCTTTCACTGAAGCCAGCTTGAAGCTATTGCTAGGGGAGACCATTGTTCAGAGTTCATAAATATCAGCTTCCATAGACCAGGAGGAGGGGAAGTTGGACTAGAAAGGGTAAATAGAGGATATCCTGTATAACCATTGCATTAGTCTAGTAGGCCTGCCAAAACAGAAGACCCCAGACCAAGTTATTCATCACAACAGAAACTCTTGTCTCACAGCTCTAGAGGCTGGAAGTCCAAAATCAAGGTGTCATCAGGTTTGGTTCCTACTGAAGCTTCTCTTCTTGGCTTGTGATAGCTGCCCTTGTGGCTGTGTTCACCTGTTGGTCATCTCTCTGTGTCCTAATTACCTCTTTATTGGACTGGAGCCCACCCTAAAGACATCATCTAACTTAATTCGTTAAAGACGTTATATTCAATATAGTCACATTCTATGATGCTAGGGATTAGGACTTCAACACAGAATTTGGTGAGGCACAATTCACTCCATAACAACCACCAACTATGTGATGACATGAAAACAAAGGAATATTTGTGGTAGTTGTGGTGTTGAGAAGACTATAATGGTAAAGTAATATAAACTGAGAAACAAAGATTATAAAAGCTGTGACTTAACCATCTTAATTTTCAAAGTCTTTGAATTTTACTTTAAAATGTTTATAATTTATTTATTATTACTAAATCTCTATTACATAAGCATTATATCAAAATGTTAAAACACAGAAGTGTGATTAACACAAATACTATTAAATCACATACAGAAAACTGCTGAATTCTTTGATTTCAACAAACCAGTATCTGTTCAAATGTCCTTCTAAATACAAATAGTTCCAGGTGGCATCAGAAGTCTCCGTACATTGATTTAAAATGTTTTCTTCTGACCATGTTCTGCTCAGAATATACCCAACAAAACTGTATCCTGGGCCAGGGCTTGAATCTCCATCCATATTGGGGTCTTCATATTCTCTCCACTGTCCCTTCTTTGAAACCTGTTATGGAAATACTCGACAAATAGAGTTTATACTTAGTAAAATGGTACAATTTAATGTGTTATCTCATTTGCATTTCAACAGGGGACAGCGCCTTAAAGGAGACTGTCCCAAACTCTGATTTCAAAATACTAATATTCTAACAGACATATGCTGTGCTGTGCTGGTCTTAGTCACTCAGTTGTGTCCGACTTTTTGCAACCCTAGGGAAGGTAACCCACCAGGCTCCTCTGTCCATGGGGGTCTCCAGGGAAGAATACTGGAGTGGGTTGCCATGCCCTCCTCCAGAGGATCTTCCCAACCCTGGGATTGAACCCAGGTCTCCTGCATTGCAGGCAGACTCTTTATCATCTGAGCCACCAGGGAAAACCAAGGAATACTGGAGTGGGTAGCTTATCCCTTCTCCAGGGGAACTTCTCCACCAGGAATCTAACCGAGGTCTCCTGCATTGCAGGTGTATTCTTTACCAGCTGAGCTACCAGGGAAGCCCAAGAGATATTATATGCCCTTTAAAAAAAAGGACAAAAACATTCTATGTGAATAAGATACAGTTAAAATAATGAAGTATAGGGAATTGAACAAAACACATATTTTTAGAGTTTCTCAAAGCATGTTTTTTATATTTATGGTTCTGATAATACAGAAACTTTCATAACCTTGACTTAAAGTAAATGATCAAATAAAATCAGGTGCATCAGCCATAAGTAGGCAAGTGGTGGAGGAAATGGGTTTTTCCTGGCTGTAATATTGTACCAGAACCTTCTGTCAAGTTCTTGTAATCCCAAGCAAGTGCTATGGTTGGTAAACACGAGCCCAGTCAGGTGAGCAAGGCCCCTTTATGCTGTGCTAAAGAAGGCAGGGAAAGAGTATACTTGACATCAGGGAACACCTGCATTCTAAGAATTCAACAAGAACAACAACAAAATATTTTACAAAAGAGCAACTTCTGACTTAGATGACAATTAAAAAGGATCTTTGTTGAATTCAGGAATGTGACTTGATAATAAAACCCATTCTTTCTGGAAATGCACTGAAAATCTCACTGATTGGAACATTTCTCGGATCTCTTTCTGTCACCCGGCAACCTGGCAGACACTGAGAACACTCTAGCGCACTTAATAGTGTCAATTCAGTGTAGCAAATTCAAATTTCAGTAATAAAATCACATAGTAATAAATGCACAAGACACTAAAAAGTCAATCGTGAATAATGACCTCAGTTTTCTCATTAATTTAACTATCTCAGTCTGATCTTTCTGGACAATAATATGACAATAATATGACTGCCATGTTAAAGGAAGGATGTGGAAGAAAGAGAAGGTAGTGTAAGTTCTCTGGTTCTAATGAGAGTTGTAGTTTCTAATAGCTACACACACACATGCATACACACACACAAACACCCATTCACAGTATATATACTCACACAAACTCACACACTAAGCCACACATATAACAACTTCTGAATTCACATGAACATCTCATGGATTTCAGTCGCTCAGCTGTGTCTGACTTTTGCAGCCCCATGGACTGCAGCAGGCCAGGCTTCCCTGTCCTTCACCATCTCCTGGGGTTTGCTCAAACTCATATCCATTGAGTCCATGTGATAGCTTATGGTGAACAGTGTCGGATTCATGATACCCAAAGAAGATTTAGCTTCAAGACCAGAGACCAGGCTTGACCACTCAGGGCTCTTGTGTGGCAGAAATTTTACTACAGTGAAAAGAGACAGAGAAACCTCCTGACATAGACATCAGAGAGAGGCAGAGAGTGCCCCACCTGCTAGTCTTAGGAAGGGAGCTATACACTTTTTAAATTGTTTATTACAATAAATTAAAAGAATGTCTCAAGGTTGTAAAGATCTTACTAGACCCACTCCCACAATCTACATTTTAAGATGACAGGATTAGAACTAACAATAGAAAGATCTTACCAGATCCACTCCCATAATATACATTTTAAGATGACAGGATTAGTCAGAAGGTTTTCAAGGAGAAACTGTCAGCAGGATACATCGTTGCTATAAAATCCTTAGTACAGAGTTTAAGCTGAGTTGTTTTGCTGTGTAATCATCAGGTCCAGGTTTAAAGAAAAAAACAGAAAACTGTTTTATGTGACTAAGACTAAGGAATGTAGAAGGAAAATATTTGTCCTTTTCTCCTCCTTGAGAATTCCTGAAACCCCGATGTCCTCATCAAGAGACCCAGACCCCTCTCTGCACCTTGGGGACCCCGGACTTCTTATCAACCTGCCTAGAAATTGACTCTCTCACTGTTGTGGAGTCTGAACTCACAGAGCATAGCTGGGAGGACACTCAGGACAGCGGAGAACAGTTTATTACGCCAGCAGGTCCAAGGGGTGTCCGTTCCCAACAAGGCCCCCGATGACTATAGAAGACACAGCTTTATATCCCCTGCTACATGAGTGTTTTACACGTCAGCTACATTACTCAGTTTTTCAGCTACGTTACTCAGTTCTACAATATACATGTGCAGAAAGAATTAACAATTAGAATTGTAAGGGGCTATATGTCAAAGGGATATCGCTGTCATTAATCTAACAAGAGCAAACTGACCTCAACTTCCAATTTCTGTTTGTTATTGGTGAGGAGGCGGTCTCCAAGGAGACCTAGTTTTTCTTTAAGTATGGTTCCCTCATTCCTGAGCAAACTTCAGGCCCAGCTCACATCCTGCCTTAAGAGGACTGACAGGTTCTAACATGGAGTTTCTCTTGTTCCCCCCTCCAGCAGCCCCAACATGGATGTGATGCCATCCATGATGTCCTCTGTCGTTCCCTTCTCCAGGATCACAGCCTAGTTACAGTCAATTTCCCTTCAAAGTTTTTGCCTAGAGCTGCATGCGCACTTACTCCAAGCAGAGGAACATTCTGAATCTTCTTGTAGCTTCTCCAGGGACAGATATGACAGGCCACAAAGAGGTCTAGTCTATACTCCTTTGGCGTCTTTGAGGTAATCTCCATGGACAAATCCACTAGTCCATAGCATCAGTGTTAACAAAGGATAAGTCAGAAATATTTACTTCCAGAGCTTTACCAAACCACCTGTCCCTTTGGTGCAGAAGTGACATTTAAACATCTGAGAAACCTGCTTAGTAATTTTCTTATGATGTATTTGAGAGAAATATTTAATAGTCACAATACATTATATTTTTATCTTATGAGAAAGAAAAATATGAACACACTATGAGCATTTGGGATCATTAGGCCTGTAAATGGAAATTTGACCAAACATTTCCTGCAATGAATTAATTCTTATAACATTTTATAAATTATATATATATGCAATTTAATGATATAATCTTGAGCAAATACTTATTCTCTATAATTATTACATCTAGAGATATTATCTGGATACAACTAAAAGGACCACCAACATACACATCTATGGCCCCACATTTTGATATAGAAATGAAAAGGAAGAAAAGCTTAAAATGAAGAAAAGCTTAATAATGTTTATGCTCCAAGCAAACATGAGACATAATCTAGTGTGTAGGAAAGGCTTCAGTTTCCTCCACGGGTCTTTCTTCAGAGGAGCTTCAGGAGGAGACAGCTCCACGGGGGTTCTGACATGATGATTAGGTACTTCTGCACATGAAGAGACATGTAGCCATATTTTACAGGTCAAATACAGGTGTGCCAAGATACAAAAAAGGAAATGAATGTACTTAAACTGTATAAGACAGAAAAACTATATACACATTAGGTGTGGATTTCACTATTTCTATGTGTGCATGTCTATTAAAGATATACTATACACAGTCCAGTTTTAACTTTTAAACAATATGTCTATGATTCCTATTTTCTCTCCATGCACAATACTATTGAGAAAATTATGAACCCCTCAAGAAGACAAATACTATGCATTTTCTTTTTATAGCAGATGTTTCTCAACATATACTCTCTGCTGTATGTCTGCATGCCAAGTCACTTCAGTCCTGTCTGACTCTTTGCAACCCTCTGGACTGTGACCCACCAGCCTTCTCCGTTCAAGGGATTCTCCAGGCATGGATACTGGAAATGGGTTGCCATGCCCTCCTCCAGGAAAATCTTCCCAATGCAGGGATGGAACCTGCACCTCTTTACATCTCCTGCCTTGGTAGGCGAGTTCTTTACCACTAGCACCACCTGGGAATCCCTCTGTGTGTCTAGTATCTCCTAATCTACAAACCATTTGTTTCTTAGAGACTTCCATCCATCAGACTACAGCTAGTGTCAGATTATTCCTACAGAGAAAGCAGCTTATGTGCATAATTTAAATAAGCCATTCCATTCTACGCCAGGTGTGCTGTGCAGTGTTGTGATGCTGTTTTCACAGACGTTACTCGTGTAAGCACTGAGTATTGTGGCGTGCTGAACATAAATGGTCCTGATTTAGCCCTGGACTCCTAAAGAGCTTTTTCATGCCATGTATAGGCAATGCAGATTAGAACTACTTGATGCCTGTTGTAGCTTTGGGAGGGTTGATAAGAATCTATTATTAATCTCATTACCTAGCATCAAAGAGTTCTAGACTACTGGAGTTGACTAATTAATATACTGCTGAGAAAGTAATTGCAATGTAGCAAGCACAACTGCAGGGTAATATTCATCTTTCATGCTCACAAGGAGAATCTGCAAAAAAATCTTTTTATCTACAAGAAGATTTATTATGTTTTTATATTCTGGATGAATCTATAAAAGGCAGTATGTTTTAAACAATGGTGGATGCCTGTGCTCTCTAAAGTTAGGGAGTCAAAATATTAGAACTTGAAAAGAATCAGATATCATATATTTTGAATTTGTCAGTAATTTTTAATATCTTATCCTTTAAACGGAAGCATTTGAAGGGGGAGAAGAGAGGACCAAATAGTCTGGGCTGCCTGCCCCATCCACCCCAATACCCGCTCTCCTACTGCAGTATTTCAGCATTGACTTGCTTTATGTATTAGGATTCCACTTGAGCAGATGTTCGGATAACACTTTTGCTGCTAAAGAAATCTGACAGCCTTTGGCATCTTGGGTAAAAGCAGTGACTCAGGGGAGACATTGTATTTGTTCAGTTGCTAAGTCACGTCCACCTCTGTGACCCCAAGTACTGCAGCACGCCAGCCCTCCCTGTTCCTCACTGTCTCCCTAGTTTATCTAACCTAGTTCATGTCCACTGAATAAGTATGTCCTCCAAATGTCTCATCATGCCTGCGTGCAAACTATCACTTTCAAGCCATCGGATAACCCCTTTCTCCATAATTTCCTCAACTGAAAAATTGCAATAATAAAAGTGGCCCTTCCCCAGGGCTTTCAAGGTGATTCAGTCTGTTACTATGCATAAACTTCTAAGAATATTGTCACATGATAAATGCTGAATGTTAAGTCTCATCTAGTCATTACATACACAAACAGAGCTTATACATTCAGAATTGCAGAGCTGGACAAGAATTTACAGATCACTTACTGAGATCTAAGAACAGTGTTTCTATTCACAAGGCTAAGCAGTAGCTGAGACAATGTCAGAACCTACATCCTCCATATATTTCACAATAATGCTTGTTAATAAAAGTACTTCTAGTTACCAAGAAGAAGTTAAACATATTTAGTCTAGGTGTGGGATGCTGGTAGTCCATGTTTTAAAAGTTCTACTTCAAATTTTTAAGTTTGAAAGTTTTCCTTCTTTGAAAGCTTTCACTTTTTTTCTAGAAATGCATTTCTATATGGTATGTATATAGATTTCATGATGGCATGTTACTCTACCACAAGCTAGTCGGTAGCATCACATATCCTTTCCAGTTTCAGTCTGACCCATGCTCTTACCTTTGAAGTGGGGTTTTTATCTGAGTAAGGTATGGATTAGCAAAGCACAGTATCTGGAACAGGTCAGGTGTCCAATGTGTATTTCCGAATAAACAAATGACAGACGACTGAAGCTCTTCTTTCTGTTGATCTCGTTTATAGGAGGAGTGCATGAGGCAGGTATCTGGATTGCCCATGGCTGGATAGGTGGGAGCCTGGAACACCATTACAAGGATCCGGGTGGGCTCTGGAATCATCCTTGTCCAACTGCAGCAGAGGCAGGTCCATGCCGAGGGAGGGACTGTTTCTCTTTGCCTTGCATAAAGATGCCACTCCCATTAGGCATCCACGGAATTGTTTCTGCAGAGAGGAGGCTCAGTTTGCCCTTTCCTACAAAGGTGTCTTTTAGGCAAGCAGTTCCCAATATAGTCTCCAGTAAGAGACAGTCACTGGAAGGGCTGATGCTGAAGCTCCAATACTTTGGCCACCTGATACAAAGGACTGACTCATTAGGAAAGACCCTGATGCTGGGAAAGACTGAAGGAAGGAGGGGGAGAGGGTGACAGAGGATGAGATAGTTGGATTGCATCACGGACTCAACGGACAGGAGTCTGAGCCAACTCCGAGAGATACTGAAGGACAGGAAAGCCTGGCTTGCCAACTTGGTGACTGAACAACAAGCAGACAGTCCAGAACCCTGTTGGAAAAGCCGAGGCAGCAGATCCAGACCGGGACTGATGGTCGTCAATCTGCACCTCCAACCTCAAAAGTGATTCAGGACGGTGGGCGCCCTCCAACATGGCGGCTCTTCTGTGTTGGGGGCCTGGAGGTGGGCGGACCCCCGGCGGCTGAAGGGACGCGAAATGCGCATGCGCCTGCCGGTCACAGCAGCGGGCATTAGGGGTTCAAGGCGTAGGCCTAATCACAGGCTAGACTAAGCAGGGGGCAATGTCTTCCCTAAAGGCAAAACTCAAGGTCATTCAACGGTCTCCAATAAAAAACACCTGGGAACCTCATGTAACTGAAGGAGCTCGGCATCTCACCCGAAGTAAGTCCGAATGGGGGCTGGAGGGTATTTTGGCGCTAACCACTGAGTGATATACAGCGGGTTGGGTCTCTCATCCTGGAGGCTGTGCTGGCATTTCAAGCATGTACTTGGCTTCACAAGGCTCAGAGCACCAGGTTGACCAAAGGCCTGCTGTACCTGCCAAGTCCGGCTCACAAGGTGCGTATCCACGCATCCTGTGGCAAGCAGGGTCGGGGCCTGGAGAGGCCGGCTCAGAGGAGCAGCAGATTGAGGGTGTCAAACCCTAAGGAGCATAATCATCATTAAGGCAGAGCAGGTGGGTGCTGTACTGCCTTGATGGAGAACACCTGGCCAGGTGCCCCAGAGACTGCTGAAAGTGGGAGTGAGCACTGGTTTCTGAAACCCAGGGCCCGATCCCGGCAGGAGGTTCAGATGAGGACTGAAAGTTCTCAGTTATGATGCCTTAGACTGATTTTTGGGTGGGCTTCGCTCTACACTGGAAGCTCTGCAGGAGTTTGGGGCCAGAACCTAGCTCAGAACCCTGGAAGACTTGTGAAGCAGCGCCTTAGGCCCATGAGCGTGGAGCAGGTTTAGGGTAGCTGGAGGCCTGGAACAGATGTCAGAGAAGCCGGGTCACCGAAGTGGGGTCTTAGAGAATATTTCCCCTCCTGGCAAAACACACGGTTACTCAGCCACATTTTCAGGCCTCGGCCTCGCAGGCTCGCCAGAGTTTGCCTAATCAAAGACTCCTGGGAACTCTGGTTCCAAGAGAGGCCGGGGCGCTGATCTCACCGGAAGTTCAAACGGAAACTGTCGGTCGTCAGTTTGCATCTGCAGCCTCAGAATGATTTTTAGGGTGCTGGGGCCCTTCACCTGACGGCTCTGCTGGTGTTCGGAGCCCGGACCCAGCTCCGCAGGCCTGGAAGACCTCGGTGCCGGAGGACTGCTAACCAGGTAAGTCCCGGCAGGGCAAGCGTGGGAAGATGCTGTGTTCCAGGGGCAGGCTTTGGGGAACAAGACGCTTGTGTAACCCCGAGCTTAAATTTGTCCACTGGGGTGTATTCCTCTTAAGGCAAAACGCAAGGGAACTTGATCTCTTTGCCAGGGCGGGGCCAGCCTTTGCAACTTCCCGGAAGGGCCTGGATGCCAAAGGCCTCGAGGCGAGGTGCGTACTGCGCGTGTCTGTGTTCGTTTCTTGGTACCCAGGAACTTGGAACAGAGTAAGCATCAGAAGCTGAGTCCCTGGCGGGTTTTTACTAGAAAAGTCATAAGCATAATTGCAAAGCCTAATCTCCCCAACGGGGAATGTTTCCCCAGAAGCAAAAACTCTGGGTTCCTCCAGTGCCCGGGAAGGGCAGGGGTGGGTGTGCTGAGCATGCTGTTATCTGGGAGCCTCTCAGGCAGCGAGTTCAAATAGGACTTACGGCTGCAAATTTGTATCTGCCGCTTCAGAGTAATTTTTGGGGAAAGGGCACCCTCCACCCTGCGGGCAGGAAAGGTGTGCACCGCGACACAGGCCTGGATCAGGGCCTGTCCACCAAGGACCGCTGAAGGGGCTGTGTACTGCGCTGAGCGAACTGTGCAGTTGCGAGCAGCTTAGGACCTGCAATGCTGCAAAGGCTGCGAGATGCTGGGTCAGGAAGCAGGACAAGGCATTTGCCTAATCACAGGACCTGGTTTTCCCAGGGGGACTATTCCCTCTGATGCCTTTTCAGGGTGGGGGCTGGTGTAACATGGTATTCCGTTAGATGCTCCTGGTTGTTGAGGTCTGGGACCTGATCAGGCAGCCTGTGCAAGTTGGGATGACCATGGGCAATTTGTTACTTCTGCTTCTGAGTGATTTTAAGGGTGTGCGCTCCCTTACCCCTTTATTGTACCTTGATCTGTCCTCAGCCTGTTTGGTATATCATAATTTAATCAGCTTTAACTGCACCTTTACTGGCTGCCTGACCCATCCAGCTCACATCTCTATTCTATTCCCTTATCAAATAAGATACCTTGACTTGCACCTATACTGCCTCAGACAATCTCATCCTGACATTCCTTTTTCAAATTCTAGCCCTGTTTCATTCTGCTTTTCTATTTAAATTCATAATCCCTTCAACCTTTTTGGCTTCCGTTCCCAAATGCAGATCTCTAAGAAACACTGTCACCTGCTTCTTCTCAATTGCACCTCTGTATCTCCACCTGACCCTCCAGTTATCATTAGAATCTCTAGAAATGAATGCAGCCTTCCAGTCTGTGCAATCCCATAGCAAGCCAAATTCTGATTCTAATATCTGGCTCGTATGTACACAGTTTTATTTGTACTATAGGGAAAATAATTTTTGACATACCATTTTATTCACTGAAATCTTAAAAAAAAAACACAAGCACATACAATAATGTTTTTCCATAACACCATTTTTTAACAGAGGTTTCAATTACTTTAAAAAAAAAACAATAATTTTGAGTCCAGTTGGAAATTTAGCTACAGAAAAGGTGTCAACCATACCTCCTGTTTACAATCACTGTCTTTGCTTTGAGAGCTTAAGTAGGGCTCTAAATTTCTATACTGGGCAGAAAATATCTATCTGAAATATTCAATGTTTTTTTTTGTTTTACTGTTCTGATACTGAATATGTATGTAAAATGTGGAACTGTAAAAGAAATAAGCTATATGTATATTGTGTTTATATGTTGTATGAATTTTTTTTAATCAGATAACTGTGATGAGCATGAATTTTTAGTCTTTTATAGTGTCAGGAAGCCTTGAAAGGACAAAATCAGTTTTCTTAAAGAAATATTTATTTTCCTTCTTTTTACTCCTATAACACAGATATTCAGCATTCACTATTAACTTTTGGTTAGCAGCATTTTCTTCACAAAAGAATCATAATTAAAGAAAACCATTTAAAAAACTTCACAAGCTCTTAAAGGTTCTGAGCAATTAGGCTAGGTAATTAGAAACATGATAAAAGAGAAGCTTGGGAAAAGGATTTAAACCCCTATTGAACATTTGTATCAAAAATGATTAAGGAATAGAGAAAATTAAAAGCATAGTTTATATCTGGTGGGCAAAGGATAAAGCCAGTTATTCTGAAACATGCTTATTTACCTAGGTTGAGTTATTCATAATATGTAGGGAGATCAGATGTGCTGGAAGAAGAAGAAAACCAATTGTTCCTTTTCATCTTGCAGGCAGTGAAACATGCCCGCACAGGGAAAGGATTTTCTGCCTTGCAATATTTTTGCTTTTTAGTTCATCAAACTATAAATTAAAGAGAAAGTCAGTGTGTTTCTGAATTTAACCAGGTCAAATTATCTGCTCTTCAAATCAGAAGATAAGTTTGAAGAAAAGGGCAGTAGCTCTACATGCAGAGACTTTTCTGGAGCAGACAGTACTGACATTGCCAAAGAAAGCCATCCACATTTCCTCAAATGAACAGAATGCTTCAGTGGTGCCTTATTTAGTGACTTAGCATAGTGAATGTTCACAAACTTGAGATGAGCAGGAAAAGGAAAAGAAAAAAAAAAATCTAGAAAGATCTGTAAATGGAAAGATCACCTTAGAAGCCCTATCTGTAACCTAACAGGAAGAAAACAAAAACAAATACTCCCTGTTACTAAGAGGAGGGAAATACTTTTCTGTTTAAGTTTTTTCCCTAAGAATCTGAAAGACAGTGAAATTCAGTATGTCAGAAACAGTTCATGTATTTTTTTTTTATTTTAGCACTTTCGAATTTCCTAGCTATTAATATAATTCTCCCTTTAAAAATGTGATAATATTGATATACTTTTTTTTTAGCCATTTTTAAGGGTAAACTCAGCTGCATTAAGTATATTCACGTGGTTTTGCAACCATGACCACCATCCATCTCCAAAATTTCCACATCTTCCCCAATTAGAAACTCTGTGTCCATTAAACATAACTTCCCATTCCTCCCCACCCCACTCTCTGGATGACCCCAATTCTGCCTTCTGTCTCTATGGTTTCAACTATTTTAAGAGCATCATAAAATGTTCCTTAATAATTGGTTTATTTTATTTTGCATGTTCTCAAGTTTCATCCATTTATATATGTATGTGTGTATATATATTTTATATATATATATATAATGTGTATATTTTATATATATATAAAATGTATATATATATACAGTTTCTTTATTCATTTATCTGTCAGTGGACACTTGGGTTGCTTCTAGCTTTTGGCTGTTGTGAATAAAGCTTCTATAAACGTGTGTGCACATAGCTGTTTGAGTCCCAGAACTGAGATTACTTGATGGTTTAATAATCTATGTTCACTTTCTTTTTTTGAAAAGGCAGCATCCTGTTTTCCATAGTTACTGCACCATTTTGCATTTCCCTCAGAGTGTACGGGGTTCCAACTTCTCTTCATCTTCACCAACACTTGCTTTTTATGTTTCATTTGGTTTTAACAGCAGTCATCCTGGTGGGTATGAAGTGATATCTTATTGTGGTTATATTTCTCCTTGTTAGTAGGATTTACACCCAACAGCAACAATCTAGAAAGAATAGACTAAAACCAAGGTTATGATTCATTCTCTACCCTTTCTCACCCTAAGTTTTATGTTTGCATATATTTATTTCTAGAGTTAGAATTCAGGAGATCTATATGGTCATAAACAGAGATGGAGATCCCACTTGATAGTGAGCAAAACAAGCCTTGTTATTGGGGATTAAACATAGCTGACAGGTATAGCTCTGAACTGCGAAGGTATTATGCTATGATCTGTCATGGGCATTGTGGAAATTCATTTTGAAAAATACATAAATTTCTAACATAGTATTCTTTCTCAATAGGGGGGGCCTTTTAAATAAAATATCATAATTTTGACAATTAATTATGAATCAGAAATATGTAGATTAACATGACTCTGGACATCAGGAAAGCATGTGGTGTGTTTTATCTGAAAGGAGTCCTACATGAGTCCGTCTGTTTCATGAGCAAATTAGTCAAAAGATGAATGACTTAATTTTTCTCCTTTCCTGCCTCAGGCTTATTTTAAATATCTCAGGTGGTCTAATGTAATTGGACAATAAAATGACGTTTAATAGAATTTTATTTGCCTGATCACCACTCTTAGTGTAACTGACACATGATTTAAAAATACAGAGTAAGATTTTTTCCCCCAATTGCATCAAAGATCACATTTACAATTTTTGTTTCCTCCCTAAGTCCAGAGTCCTATCTCCATTTTATAATTGCAGGTTAAAATTGATAAATTCATCAGTGTTGATTACTTAGCAAGTAATCAGATGATTTTTCTGATTTTGTTTGTATTTTGAATATTTGGAATAATCAATTTTAAAAATGTATTTGCAAATATTTTACACCAATACCTTATTTTAGCAATTTAATTTCACTATTTTTACTCCCTGAAGTTACATAATTTTAGAATATATGGACTAGGATGAAACAAAGAATTTAATCAGATCAACCTATGTAGTAATTCTGAAGATGATAAAATTGATCCCTAGAAAAAGAGAACTTTTTTAGGAGCCTCTCTGTTTAATCCATACCGGCTTGAATTAAATTTCTTGTTGAGGAGGTAGTAATTAGTCAGTTATTGGCTTTTACATCAACAGCATCACCAGAGTCCCAATGCAAGAAAGACTACATGAAGTAGTTTGTTTAATTGCTAAGTCGTGTCCGATTCTTTTGTGACCCCATGGACTACAGCCCGTCTGGCTCCTCTTCCCATGGGATTTCCCAGAGAAGAATAACGGAGTGGGTTACCATTTCCTATTCCAGATCTTTCTCAAAAGTATTGGAATTCTTGTCATTCTTAATTGGTGTACAAAGAACACGTAATTTTATGTGTTTGTTGTCACTCTGGAAGAAAAGGAAGGTGGTGCCAGTAACCTAAAACAAAACAGAAAAAATTACCATTATTTACAAGAATGTGATTTCAGAAATTGGAAAAGGAAATGGGAAACCCCTCCAGTATTCTTGCCTGGAAATTTCATGGACAGAGGATCCTGGCAGGTTACAGTCCATTAGGTGGCAAAGAGTTGGCCACAACTGAGAGACAGAGCACACAGATTCAGAAATAATGCGCACTTTGCAGACTCTTCTGTCCCTGAACTTTGCTGGTTCATTTCCACAAACCTTTTATAGACCTCTTAGCACAGGGACATATTCTTGAAACATATGGACACAGATGGCCCTGAATGTGCTGCCTCACGACAGGATGGATGCCTGACCTCAGCGGCAGGCTTTCCATATGCTTCCTCTGAAGGATGCCCTGCTTCCTGGTCTCTTAGCACCTTAGGTGGTTCAGATGCTCTGAAATTAGTAGGCTGGGCTGGTCCCCTTCCTTGCTGATGGTAGCAGTGCTTCATGGGACTGAGTTTAGATACTTCGTTAGATCACACATCTAATTCATAAACTCTGAGGCCCACCAGTCAACATCCAAGTACATTGCTCTGGGGAAACACAATTGTAAAATACCAGAAACAATATTTGTTCTATTTATTTATTTTAAAAATTGATGATTCCAAGCCCAATGTAAGAGACAAGTACTAGCATTCTGCAAAGAAAGCAGTGTGGCTCCTGTCATGCATACTTATGAAGAGTGACAAGCCCAAGTATTCAAAGAAGCCAAATCCATAGAGTTATGTACCCCAATTCTATGAAAATCACCTTAATATTCCATTCTGACCAAGACTCTGGAGCTCACTATCCTAATCTTCATTGTGGTGGTAATAATAACTGAGAATTCAGAAAAACCTAGGGGAAATAAATAATCCTCCAAATGAAAACTATTTAAATTATCCAATTTAGTACTACATTTTAAAGTGAAAGAGACAACTACACTGTATTTTTTGTTTTCAATCTAATACCACATTTCTCCCAAACTTCAAGATAGCCATCTTGACTACTAATTCAAATCTTTACAAGTGCACCAAACACTGAACTACTTATGGAGTTTCATTTTATAAAGAATTTCATTAAGAATAATATCCAATATAGTGTGTTAGTATTCTATTGCTGTGTGATTTTAGACAAATTGTTGCATGTCTCCTAACCTCAGTTTACTTATTTGTAAAATGGGCTAAGTATACTCATACATGAATTAGGATGTTATTAACTGTGTAGGGTAAGGGAGTCAGAGAAGGCAAGGTTTGGAAAAAGAACAAGACCGGCCCTTTGCAGGAACAGATCACCTTTAATGAGGTGAGAAGGGGCAGCAGTCAGATTAGTGAGC
Organism: Odocoileus virginianus; assembly: GCF_023699985.2. Lineage (NCBI taxonomy): Eukaryota > Metazoa > Chordata > Mammalia > Artiodactyla > Cervidae > Odocoileus > Odocoileus virginianus. The sequence continues at coordinate 60,304,269 of NC_069684.1, forward strand.
TGCTGCACTAACCCAAGAAAAGAGTAAGTACATATATGGAAATCTACTGTCTTGAGGGGGTCCATTCTTCTCTGAGGTTGTTCCGATTAGTTATCTTTTTACCCTGGGGCAAAGAATTCTGGAGATCTCCCAGAGGCTGGGACCAGCTGGGAGCTGGGTGTAATCAACCTTAATATCCATTTTTTCCTTCCGGTGAGAGAGTTCTTTGTTTTGCATAGAATCATGGGGAGGACCTGGAGGGGAGTTTTAACTCCAGGCTATTTTGAGCCATGTAACTTTCCTTCAAACTGCAGGTAAAGACCAATTTAGAGTAAAACAAAAAATAATATACAATAATCCAATGACATGTTGATGTTGAATATTTATTTTACTTTATACAAAAAAGTGCCCATAATAGGATTTTTTGTAATAAATATGAATGATATCAGCATTTCTCTCAGGGTAGAGATAATATTTTATTTTATACATAAATGCACACAGTATGGCTAAACTATGAGGGACTGGCTCCGGTTAGTAGGCACATTTGATTCTCATCAGGCCAAAGTGGAACCAGTATTTTTTAGGGGTTGGGAAGTGGAGGAGTATCTGCCACAAAGAAATATATTAAAAAAATATTCTTGTGTCAGGATTTTTAATGGACTCCTCTGCTTAAACATGCTAAAGTCTTATTAATTTATACATTTATTCATAATGTATTGACCCCTGAATTCCATCCTCAGTGGTCCATGAAGATCCACATACATTAAGAACTCATGTTCTAAATGTATTCATTGAATCAAATTGGTACTTAATACAGGTGAATATTTGGGCCATGTTGTTTTAACTCCTTTTAGAGTTGCTTTTATCTGCCTTTAATTTTTTTCTAGCATTACTTAAAAATGATAGGCATTGGAAGTAATACCTAGTCAAAACATTGTTGTGTATATATTAAGGATTTTTTCCCCTCATTTATTTGAAGAACATTTATTGAGCACCTATTCCATGATAGGTACAGTTCAAAGCTCTAGTGATATAGTGGTGAAAAAATACAAAAATTCTGCTGTTACAAAGCATACTTTCCAGTTGTTGTGGGATAGAAATAATAAATGATAACAAAAATAAGTGGCAGATAATACAGGGTAATAAATCTTTTGGAGAGAGTAAATGAAGAATGAATGAAATAAGGATCTTTGAAATTTTAGAGTAGTCAGCAAAAGTCTCCAAGACAAGGTGACCTTTAATCAGAAATTTAAAGGGAGTGAAGGAGTACACCATCTGGACATTCAGTAAATATCATTTGAAGAATAACAATCAGCGAGTGCAGATGTCCTGAGGCCCTGAAGTGCTTAGTGTGTTAAAGTGAAATTGTTAGTCACTCAGATGTGTCTGACTCTTTGTAAATCCATGGACCCCAAACACCTGCTACACTCCTCTGTCCATGGAAATTCTCTAGGCAAGAATACTGGAGTGGGTAGCCATTCCCTTTCCAGGGTATCTTCCCAACCCAGGGATCGAACCCGGGTCTCCAGCGTTGCAGGAGGATTCTTTTATCATCTGAGCCACCAGGGAAGTGGTGGCTTCCTAGTGTGTTAAGTAAGTGTTAGTTGCTCAGTTGCGTCCGACTCTTTGTGACCCCATGAACTGTAGCCTGCTGGGCTCCTCTGTCCATGGGATTCTCCAGGCAAGAGTACTGGAGTGGGTTGCCATTTCCTTCTCCAGGGGATTTTCTCGACCCCGGGATTGAACCTGAGTCTTCTGCATCGCAGGCAGATTCTTTACCACCTGAGACACCAGGGAAGCCCGGCCGAAAGGTCAGTTACTGACAGAATGTTGGAGGGGAGAAACTGGCTTGCTTTAACTAGAAATCAGGAGGAAAAAGTGTTTTAATTTCAGTATTACTGCTCATTAACTATGAAATTTTAAGCAAGCCACTTAACACTCCTACATTTTAAGTTTCTGTTATCTACTTCCCTATAAATGTAGCCTCTTGATTCCTGGTGTAACATATAATAGAAGACAGAAATAATTTGATAGATTTAATCAGTTCATGAAATCAGTATGCTAGAGGCTAAGTTTCATCCCAAATCAGAGTTCAGAGAGAGTTTCTTAGGGAGAACCAGAATTTAAAAGCTTCAAAGCACTAATAATTTCTCAAATCATCTCTAAGCCATTTTTCACCTCAAATGCAAGAGATGCTCATTGCCAAATTGCCCTATCTCTATCCCCTCCTTCACTGACCAACTTTTAGAGAGTTTTATATGCTTGCTGTCTATATGTCTGGCAAGCCTACCCGCTCTAATGAGATTCTTCCTGTTAAGGTCATTGTTGACCTATTTGTGACTAGATCTTGTTTTACTTAATCTCTCAACAGCATTAAAACAAACTGAGGCTTTCTTATTGCAGGTACTTTGCTATGAAGTGAATTGTGTCCCCTGCAAATTCCTATGTTTAATGTCTAAATCCCTAACGTGAAACTGTTTGGAGATGGGGTCTTTGGAAGTAATTAGGGGAAGACAATATCATGACAGTAGGGCTCTCATAATGGGAATGGTGGCTTTGTAAGGAGAGGAAGATAAACAGGGAACCACTCTCTCTCGGCCTTGTGAGAATATAGCAAGAAGGCTACTGTCTGCAAGCAAGGACGAAGGCCCTGAAACCAATCACATAGGCACTCTGGCTTTGGACTTCAGCCTCCAGAACCATGAGAAAATAAATTTATGTTGTTGAAGCCAACAAGTCCATAATATTTTGTTAAGATGGCCTGAGCTAAAATACTCTCCTCATTGTCAGCTGGGCTTCTAATTCTAGCCTGCATATTCTTTTTCAACTCTGGCTGTTCCTGCTTTACTTTTTTTTTTTTAATTTATTCTTTAACTGGAAGAAAATTGCTTTACAATGTTCTGTTGGTTTCTGCCATACAACACCACAATTCAGCCATAATTATATATAAATCACCTCCCTCTTGAGTCTCCTTCTCCTCCCCCCATCCTACCCCTCTACATCATCACGGAGTGCCAGACTGGGCTCCCTGTGTTGTATAGCAACTTCTCACTAGCTGTCTCTTTTAGACATGGTAGTATATATGTCGATGCTACTTTCTCCATTCATCCCCCTGTGTCCACAAGTCCATTTTCTATATCTGCATCTCCATTCCTTCCTTGCAAATAGATTCATCAATACCATTTTCTAGATCCCATATATATGCATTAATATACAATATTTGTTTGTCTCCTTCTGACTTATTTCACTTTGTCTAACAGACTCTAGGTTTATTCGACTCACTAGACTTGACTCAAATCTGTTTTTTTTATGGTTGAATAATATTCCATTGCATGTATGTACCACAATTTCTTTATCCATTCATTCGTTGATGGACATCTAGGCTCCCTAGCTATTGTAAATAGTGCTGCTATGAACATTGGGGTACATGTGTCTTCTACAGTTATGGTTTTCTCATGGTATATGCCCAGTAGTAGGATTTCTGGATCATAAGGTAGTTTTATTCCTAATTTTTAAAGGAATCTCTGTACTGTTCTCCATAGTGGCTCTATCAGTTTACATTCCCACCAACAGTGCAAGAGGGTTACTATTTATCCACATTATCTCCAGCATTTATTGTTTATAGATTTTTTGCTGATGGGCATTCTGACTGGTATGAGGTGATACCTCATTGTAGTTTTCATTTGCATTTCTCCAATAATGGGTAATGCTGAGCATCTTTTCTTGTATTTGTTGGCTATCTGTATGTCTTCTTTGGAGAAATGTCTGTTTAGGTCTTCTTCTCATTTTTTGATTGGGCTGTTTATTTTTCTGATATATTGAGCTGGATGAGCTGCTTATGTATTTTAAAGATTAACTCTTTGTTGATTATTTTGTTTGCAATTATTTTCTCCCATTCTGAGGGTTGTCTTTTAATCCTGTTTATTGTTTCTTTTGCTGTGGAAAAGCATTTAAGCTTAATTAGGTACCATTTGTTTATCTTTATCTCCATTACTCTAGGCAGTGGGTCAAAGAGGATCTTGCTGTGGTTTATGTCAAAGTATGTACTGCCTCTGTTTTCCTCTAAGAGCTTTATATTTTCTGATCTTAGACTTAAGTCTTCAATCCGTTTTGATTTTATTTCTGTGTATGGTGTTAGAAAATGTTCTAGTTTCATTCTTTTACATGTAGCTATCCACTTTTCTCAGCACCACCCATCGAAAAGAATGCCTTTTCTTCATTGCATATTCTTGGCTCCTTTGCCCATAGGTGCTTGGGTTTATCTCTGGGCTTTCTATCTTGTTCCATTGATCAATATTTCTGTTTTTGTACCAGTACCATTCTGTAGCTTTGTAGTATGTTTGAAATCAGGAACGTTGATTCCTTCAGGTCCATTTTTATTTTTCAAGATTGCTTTGGCTATTTGAGGTCTTCTGTGTTTCCATACAAAATTTAAATTTTTTGTTCTAGTATTATGAAAAATACCATTGGTAGTTTGATAAAGATTGCATTGAATCTGTACATTGTTTTGGGTAGTATAATCATTTTCACAATATTGATTCTTCTGACAAGAACATGGTATATCTTTCCATCTGTATCTGATTTCTTTCTTTGATGTCTTATAATTTTCTGCATACTGTTCTTTTATCTCTTTAGGTTGATTTATTCCTAGGTATTTTATTCTTTCTGTTTCAGTGCAAATGGGATTGTTTCCTTCATTTCTCTTTCTGCTTTTTCATTGTTAGTGTATAGGAATGCAGGGGAATTCTGTGTTTTAATATGTCCTGCAACTTTACTATATTCATTAATTAGTTCTGATAATTTTCTGGTGGCATCTTTAGGGTTTTCACATCTTTATGTGTATAGTATCATGTCATCTGCAAACAGTGAGAGTTTTACTACTTCTTTTCCAATCTGGATTCCTTTTATTTCTTTTTCTTCTCTGATTGCTGTGGCTTGGACTTCCAAAGCTATGTTGAACAAGGTGGCAAGAGTGGCCACTCTTGCTTTACTTCTTTTAAGGCTGTAATTTTCTTCTGACCACTAAGAGACTGAATTTCCTCAAAGCTCAGATACAGTCCTTTGGTTCTTCTCACTGTCTGCTCCTCCACAAATATGATCCATGATTATGGCTTTAATGGCCATCTTGCTAATGTATTTGTGTGTATCTCTATTTATAATATCTTTGATATCCAAAACCATATACCCAACCACCTGCTGTGATTTATACTTGTATTTCTTCATGATCTCCGAATTAATGTGTCCAAAACTGAACTCATGATTTTAGTGAATGATACAATTATTCTAGATTGCAATATAGTGGCCATCTATAAAACTTTTCTACCTTTAACTATTTGCCATCAAATCTGCACCCACATCCTGTAAATTTTACTGTCTATACACCATCCATCAGTTCAGATCAGTTCAGTCACTCAGTTGTGTCCGACTCTTTGCAACCCCGTGGACTGCAGCATGCCAGTCCTTCCTGTCCATCACCAATTCCAAGAGCTTACTCAAACTCATGTTCATTGGGTTGATGATTCCATCCCACCATCTCTTCCTCTGTTGTCTCCTTCTCCTCCCACCTTCAATCGTGTCTAGCATCAGGGTCCTTTCAAATGAGTCAGCTCTTTGTATGAGGTGGCCAAAGTATTGTAGTTTCAGCTTCAGCATCAGTCCTTCCAATGAATACCCAGGACTGATCTCCTTTTGGATGATTGCCTTATAGGATTTCCTCCTTGCAGTCCAAGGGACTCTCAAGTGTGTTTTTCAACACCACAGTGCAAAAGCATCAATTCTTCAGTGCTCAGCTTTCTTTATAGTCCAACTCTCACATCCATACATGACTACTGGAAAAACCATAGCCTTGACTAGATTGACCTTTGTTGACAAAGTAGTGTCTCTGCTTGTTAATATGCTGTCTAGGTTGGGCATAACTTTCCTTCCAAGGAGCAAGTGTCTTTTAATTTCATGGCTGCAGTCACCATCTGCAGTGATTTTGGATCCCCCCAAAACAAAGTCTGACACTGTTTCCACTGTTTCTCCATCTATTTGCCATGAAGTGATGGGACCAGATGCCATGATCTTAGTTTTCTGAATATTGAGTTTTAAGTCAACTTTTTCACTGTCATTTTTCAGTTTCATCAAGAGACTCTTTAGTTCTTCTTTGCTTTCTGCCATAAGTGTGGTGTTATCTGCATATTTGACGTTATTGATACTTCTCCTAACAATCTTGATTCCAGCTTGTGCTTCATCCAGTCCAATGTACATTGATGATGTACTCTGCATATAAGTTAAATAGGCAGAGTGTCACATAAGCCTTGATGTACTCCTTTCACTATTTTGAACCAGTCTGTTGTTCCATGTCCAGTTTTAACTGTTGCTTCCTGACCTACATACAGATTTCTCAAGAGGCAGGTCAGATGGTCTGATATTTCCATCTCTGTTAGAATTTTTGACAGGTGTTGTGATCCATACAGTCAAAGGCTTTGGCGTAACCATTATAGCAGAAGTAGATATTTTTCTGGCACTTGCTTGTTTTTTCGATGATCCAACGGATGTTGGCAATTTGAACTCTGGTTCCTCTGTCTTTTCTATGCTTCCAGCGTATTCCTCTTTCCTTCTTTATTGATCTCTACCTACTCCTATTATTTCTCCTAGTTTGTAGTAACTTGCTAACTGGTCACTCTGAAACTACTCTGCCTTTCTTCTTCACACTGCATTCAAAGTAGTCAGCGGTAAGACCCAAGCAGTTTTTTATTCTCTTACTCTAAAAACACTTCTTGTGGATGACTTCTAGAGACTAGTCCCTGTTTATATCACTTGCCTTCTTATGTTCTCCCTTGCATTCTGATTTCTAGCCATACTGGCTTTATTTCTCTTCTTGGAGCATGACCTGAATTATTTCATCATAGAGCCTTTTAAATATTACTCTTTTCCTTGGACTTTTACTTCCTCCTTCACCTGATTAACCCTCTCATTGAATATCTGCTCATTCCTCCTTTTTCTTAAAGGCTCTTGTTGACTACAACTGCTTACTGCAATTTATGCAATTTCTCCCCAGTCACCTTGTCTTCAATATCATTTACTACAACTGTTGCTTTCCATTTATTATGCATTCATATGGGTTTTTGATCAATATTTGAATCCTCCAGTTGACTGTAAACTTCATGAAGGTAGGGAATATGTTTGCATTTTGTTGTTGTTTTTGTTGTTTAGCTTTTGCTTGCTAGTATTTGTCCATCACTTCATGGCAAGTGGAAGGGGAAAAGGTTGAAGCAATGACAGATTTCCCATTTTGGGGCTGTAAAATCACTGTGGTTGGTGACTGCAGCCATGAAATCAGAAGACTATTGCTTCTTGGCAGGACACCTATGAAAGACCCAGACGGTGTGTTGAAAAGCAAAGACATCACTTTGCTGACGAAGGTCCATATAGTCAGGGCTATGTGTGGTCTTTTCAGTGGTCACGTACCATTGTGAGAGCTAGACTGTAAAGAAAGCAGAGTGCTGAAGTGTTGATGCCTTCAAACTGTGGTGCTAGAGAAGACTCTTTAGAGTCCCTTGGGCAGCAAGAATATCAAGTCAGTCAATCTTAAAGGAAATCACCCCTGAATACTCACTGGAAAGGTTGATGCTGAAGCTGAAGCTCCAGTATTTTGGTCACCTGATGTGAACAGACGACTCATTGGAAAAGACCCTGATGCTGGGAAAGGTTGAAGGCAGGAGGAGAAGACAGCATCAGAGGATGAGCTGGCTGGATGGCATCACTGATACAGGGACATGATTTGGGCAAACTCCAGGAGATGGTGAGGGACAAGGAACCTTGGCATGCTGCAGCCCATGGGGTCACACAGAGTTAGATACAACTGGGCAGCTGAATAACAAAAACTGCAAATATGCCCAGAACTTAAGTCAGTGCTTGTTACATGATAAATGCTCAATAAATACTACCTGAGTTTTGCATGAAAGAAACCTAAAACACCAGTGGGGTATGGTGGTGAAGTACTTGTCACAGCAAAACAAAATAAAAATTAAAACTTTGAAATGTTTTACTCTTTCCACAACCAATAGGAATATAGGAATATTTGAGTTTTCAGATCCCAAGTTGTCTTCTGTGCACAAGTGGATTGTCTAAACTTATTTCAGAGATGATAAAATCTATAATCAAAAAGTTGTGGGAAGGAGTAATGATAGTTTTTAATTAATTGACTGAAAACAATAGACATGTAGTTACCTGGACATCCATGAACTTCTGCCTTTAAACAAATTCAGATAAAATGAGATATTTCAGATAATTTTTAAGATTAATCTTTGCATTCAGTATCATTTCTGATACTGTTGCTTGGCAAAAGTCTCTTCATATTTAGCTGCAAGGTTGCAATCACATGAAATGCATTTACAAGTGATATTAAAATATTCTTTAATTTCCTGAAGAGTTGGAGTAATATCTGGGTAGCAGTGATAATCTTGATTGATGAGAAGGTTAGGAGTATTACCTTATGGTTATATATTCATATTAAACCAGGAGTTCCTTACAGGAAAATAATTGTTGTTGTTATTGTGTACTCACTAAGTTGTGTCTAACTCTTTGCAACCCCATGGACTGTAGCCCTCCAGGCTCCTTCTGTCCATGGAATTTCTAAGGCAAGAATACTGGAATAGGTTTCCATTTCCTTCTCCAGGAGACTTCCTGACCCACGGATTGAACCTGTGTCTCCTGCTTGACAGGTGGATTCTTTACCACTGAGCCACCTGGGAAGCCCCAAGGGCAAATAATACAACTTAACTTTTCAACACCAATCTATAGTGTGTGCCAGGCATTTTGTTAATATTTATTCTGATTCAACTATTATTTTATGAATTCTATTTTATTTAAAATCAAGCTTGGGGACTTCCTTGATGATTAACTGATTAAGAGATTCCACATTTTCAATGCAAGGGGCCTGGGTTCAATCCCTGGGTTCAATCTCAGAGAACTAAGATGCCACATGCAACATGATACAGCCAAAAAATTTTGTTAATTTTAAATAAATAAATTCAAGCTTGATATTAACCATAACATAATGTAGTTTCATTATCTGTTGTACTAATAAACTTACGTGCATATGAGAGAGATTCCACATACTTCCAATTTAAGTAACATTTGGCAAACTGTTCATTTCTTGTACAGATATATTTAATAACTGTATTAGTTAACCTGTGAAAAATTTCATGGATCTCCTCGGGCAGTTGGTTTCATACAAAATTGCCTCGTGAAATACACTCCTTATATAACTTTCCTGGGTCAATCCAAGATAAGCTCTTTCAGAACCAAGTTAAATCAGAAAATATCCTATAAGATACCTATGAAACAATACATTCTTAGGCAACTTCAGCCTGAAATTTCAATCACCTTGCCCTCTTGGGTTAATGTTTTAATCGTTTTCATCCTTCTGGAGGAAGATGGGAGGCGTTTCGAGGCTCTTGTGCATCTGCAGTTAGCCTCCCAATCTTCACTGAGCCTCTGCCTTATTTCTCTCTCCTGTCCTATGTGAACCATAGGTTATAGCAAGTGCCAGGGCTGTGAAAATTGGAGTCTGGCAGAAAACTCCCCCTCTGATTTGAATCATCAAATGTTTTAACTTTGGAAAATATGTGGAACTTTTGTTCTGCTCACTGACTAGCCCTCCTGTTCTCCTTCTGATTGTATTTTATGACCTAATTGTCACAAAACAAAAAGTTTGTGAGACACCCTCTGAAAAATCACCAAAAGATGGTTCTGTTAATAATTCTTCATCTATTCTACTACTCCCATTCATCTTGCCTGCAATTAATTTTCTGTTGCTGGGGCTATTACATATGGTGTTCTAAGTGTCTAGGGCAAAAGGAACTAATTCCTCTGGGGAATGTATATGATTAAAATGTTATAGTCTATTTTAATAAGAAAATTCAATTTCCTTATCAAAATATTTTTGCAGTTTTTATGTTAGGTTAAAGTATAATTTTAATTTAGTCTTATTTAATTTGATTGCTAAAATGTAGTAAAAAAAATAGTTTCTGATTTAAGGTTATGAAATAGTATCTAGTATCCTCCATGGAACTTACCACAGACCTGTCTCCATGGGAAAGAGATGGAAGATTATTGCTTTGGATAAATTACCATTTCCAGTTTGCTCTTTTTCAAGTGATTAAAATAGAAAATAAGATCACTATTAATCATAGTTAGAGAAAGCACTAGACACAAATTATGGAAGGCAAAAAAGAAGAAGCAATCTTAATTAAGGCATCTATAGAATACTTATATAAGCAGGAATGGCTGAAGGCAATGGCTTCTCATTTATTTCTTCAACAAATCTTCATTGAGTTACAGAATGTGTCAAGATCTGACTGTTACAGCTCTTGGAAATATTTTCAAGGAAAGAGAACTGATCCTTGGCCTCCAGATGCTAGTATTCTAGTTGAAGAGAAAGGAAAGAAGTAAATATTTAATAGGACCTGGAAGAGTAGAAGTGTTAAGAGGAGAAATGAGACAGGGGAAGAAAACAGACTGGGGTGGTAATGGGCAGGGCTGCTCTTTCAGACAGAGTGGAAAGCACATAACTTGATATTTGAGGAGAAAATTGGATAAAATGAGTGACAAGGGTTGACATTCTGAGGAAAGAGAACCCCTGTCAGAGAAGCATCAAGTGAACATTCCCCAGAGAACTGAGTTTGGTATTTGGAGGGATAGCCAGAAAAGCAGTCAGGGCCCAGTGGCAGGAAGCAGGACAGCATGTGACAGGGGATGGAGCTCTAAAGGGAAGGGGCCCGGTCAGGGAAGGCTTTATCATTGTGAGAAATTAAAGTCTATTGAATTTGTTACAGTATTGCTTCTGGTATTTTTTTTTTTTTTTTAATATTATAGAGTAGTTTAATGTTAGTATTTCTTTTTTTGGATATACATACATATTGTTAAATGATTACCATATTAACATATACACATATTCCTGGGGCTTCCCTGGTGGCTTAGAGGGTAAAGCATCTGCCTGCAATGTGGGAGACCCGGGTTTGATCCCTGGGTCAGGAAGATCCCCTGGAGAAGGAAATGGCAACCCACTCTAGTACTCTTGCTTGGAAAATCCCATGGACAGAGGAGCCTGGGGCCCCAGAGAGTCAGACACGACTGAGTGACTTCACTTTCCTTTCCTTCACACATATTCCATCCCTCTTAAGCCTCCTCCCCACCTCCCTCCCCCATTCCACCTCTCTAGGTCAGCACAGAGCAGGGAGCTGAGCTCCTTGTGTTATCAGCAGCTTCCCACCAGCCATCTGTTTTACACGTGGTGGTGTGTATATGTCAGTGCTACTCGCTCAATTCGTCCCACCCTCTTCCTCTGCTGTGTCCACAAGTCTGTTCTCTACCTCTGTGTCTTTTCACGTCCTGCAGAGAAGTTCATCAGTACCATTTTTCTAGGTTGCGTATATATGCATTCTTGTTCTTCAGTCACCCAGTCATGTCCAACTCTGCGTGACCCCATGGACTGCAGCACACTAGGCCTCCTGTCCCTCATTATCTCCCGGAGTTTGCCCAAGTTCATGTTCATTGCATTGGTGATGCCATTCAACCATCTCACCCTCTGTCACCCTCTTCTTCTCCTGTCCTCAATCTTTCCCAGTCTCAGGGTCTTTTCCAATGGGTTGGCTGTTTGTATCAAGTAACCAACATATTAGAGCTTGAGCTTGAACTTCAGCACCAGTCCTTCCAATGGGTATTCAGGGTTGATTTCCCTTAAATTAACTAGTTTGATCTCCTTGCTGTCCAAGAGACTCTCAAGTCTTTTCCAGCAGCACAGTTCAAAGGCATCAATTCTTTGGCACTCTGCCTTCTTTATGGTTCAGCTCTCACAAGCACACGTGACCACTGGAAAGACATAGCCTTGATAATCTGGACCTTTGTTAGCAAAGTGATGTCTTTACTTTCCAACACACTGCCTAGGTTTGTTATAGCTTTCCTGCCAAGAAGCAATTGTCTTCTGATTGCGTAGCTGCAGTTGCCATCATCGGCAGTGATTTTAGAGCCCAAGAAGAGGAAATTTGTCACTGCTTCCACACTTTTGCTTGCCATGAAGTGATAGGGCTGGATGACATGATCTTAGTTCTTTTTATTTTTTTTAATTTATTATTTTATTTTATTTTATTTTTTCCATTTATTTTTATTAGTTGGAGGCTAATTACTTTACAATATTGTAGTGGTTTTTGCCATACATTGACATGAGTCAGCCATGGATTTACATGTGTTCCCCATCCTGAACCCCCCTCCCACCTCCCTCCCCATCCCATCTCTCTGAGACATCCCAGTGCACCAGCCCTGAGCACTTGTCTCATGCATCCAACCTGGACTGGTGATCTGTTTCACCCTTGATAGCATACTTGTTTTGATGCTGTTCTCTCAGATCATCCCACCCTTACCTCCCATAGAGTCCAAAGGTCTGTTCTGTACATCTGTGTCTCTTTTTCTGTTTTGCATATAGGGTTATCGTTACCATCTTTCTAAATTCCATATATATGCATTAGTATACTGTATTGGTGTTTATCTTTCTGGCTTACTTCACTCTGTATAAT